>NC_142719.1:28381043-28684073 GCF_055471065.1 Atractosteus spatula
ATCATACACAATTATGTATTTGGATCTAGTGTTGGAGCTGTATTGGGTAAATGCTACTCTAGCCTCTGCAGCTAAAATAAAGTTCCATAAAAATAAGATTTAAGCCTTATCGACTGCCACAAGTGCTATTATGTAAATGTTTGTGAGGTCCATATTGTGAATAGTATCAAATAATAATAGTATAATAGTATCAAACCTAATGAGCCAAAACTGTAAAATAGGACTCGCTTTGAGTTCTAGGCTACGGTCAAACTGAACATCTCATCTCTACATTTATCCATTTTAAAAAGCTAAAACCTAGTTATATCTCACCATTTTCCTAAACCTAACTTGGTCCAAACCACAGCAATCACCTCAATTCCTTCTCAACTCTATCTTTAATTTCATCTCAAAATGCACTTCTAGAGAAGAAAATACTATTGCTGAAACTGAGATTTAGTCTGAACGGTTAAATTTTAAGTTCCTAAAGAATAACTTTTGTAGCATTCAGGTCAATACTGGAATGTACTACAGTTAAGCCTTCAGATATTAACTATATTTGGGGTAGATAAGGTTTTTTTTACTCAAAGTATTATTGGTTTTAGAGTGTTGTATTTGTGTCTTGTGAAATGCCAACAGAAAGATCAAGATCACATCACAAAAAGGTAGGGCAGAAACTTAAAATCACTTGTTGAAAAGCAGGCCAAAAACTAACAAAAATGTGAAATTGTGCAATTGCTTTAAAATTTTAAACCAATAAATTACGAATAATCAGGAAAGAAAACCAGAAATGACTAAAGCCAAATGGATGTAGAAAAATATCCTGACACAAAAAAAGGAACAATTATGCAAGATAGTGCTTGCTTTTTTAAAGTGTGACAGTCACATTACTGCTGTCATTACCTGTAAAATAGCTTTTTTTGTTATTTTATGAACCAAATTGATTGTGAATGGATAGGAATTTGTCGATGGTGGAACTAAATCTTCTAATATTTAAAGATATTCAAGTCTATTTTTAGACTTTTCCCATTATGTGTAGAATATACATTAATAGTAATTTAAACATCTTTTAAGGTTAATACCAAACTACAAAGAAAGCTTTGAGTAACTTAGGACAAATAAGTAAAAAGGTTCAACAAAAAAAGCTTGAGAATTAAGACATTATGAAGCTCAAGTAACAGGGATATAGGGACATCTAAATTGTTTGAAGATTTTGTTTTCCCCAAGCTGAAGACCATCTCTAATCAGAGCAAACACAAACTACATCAGGATGAATGAAGCTAGGGTTGCCATGTGTCTGGTTTTTACCCAGAAAGGCTAGATGTCAACTGGCAGCTTATTCATCAAGCTCCCAATGTGTGGTTTAAGAGTAGCACTTTGTGCCAGGATCTATTGGCAGCATTTGCAACAGCTAACTGAGAATATCCTTGTTTGCTCTATGGAAAAGTGACAACTCCCTATAAGGAACTGATGAATGATTCTGTGGCAGTGTACAGATTCATTTTGAAGTAACCGTTTCTGTTGTAGTTTAATACTGAAGGTTGATCATGTTACAAATGTTACTTCTTTAAAGAGGACATTTTGCTAAGATTATCAGGCACATTATTTAAATACTTTACCTACTTAAAAGGAAGACTTGAGTAGAAGAAATACAATTAGTAAACTATGAGGACAGCTGGAAAACAAATACCATATCCACTTCACTTAAGAACAATCCTTTATCACATTCAGTTACTTAACATTCATCTGACCCCCAATATAAAGTAATTCTCATATCACTACCATTGTTTCCAATTAATAAAAATAAAAAACAAAGCTTTACAAAGCCACCATTTACTTCTGCAGCTTTGAGATGGTTTCCAAAGTCTGCTCCAATATATTGATGAAAGCTTCAGTTCATCACAGCAGGTCTGTATCCACCAGACTGTTCTTTATTAACTTGTTACATTAAGGAAAAATTACAGTCAAAATGGAAATCGTGCTTCATTGTTTATAAGCGCTTGAGATGCAGCTGGAGACTGGAACAGCCAGTACCTTGTTCATGACAACTTGAACAAAAAAAGTGCTTGGAATCAATGCCAATGATATGTTAGACAGGAAATGTCAGAACCACATATACAGTGTGTATACTATAACTATATAAAGTGCTAAAGACAGAACAGGCTTAAATGACTTAAAAAAGGACAATTTACAGAACCATTTACACACTCCTCACAAAATAAAACAAAACATCATACATAGATACAGCATTTATGCAGATGGAGGTCATGGCTATAGTCAAGACACTGCATTACTGACATTTAGCCTGTCAGCCCTGTCCAGTCTTTAGCAGATGAAGCTAGATAGGTGGGTATGAAGCTATAAATGCATAATATACTAATAAAATATGGATACAGTACATGCAGTTAATCATAAGCCAAGGTCAGCTAGTAGTGGCTCAATGAAGATATTCACGGGTAGTAAAGACTTCTCCCTAATACTAATGTTGCCTGGTGCTCTGTCTACAACAACAAACTTAGTGTCTCATCACAAGCCAAAAGCTCTTCCCAGTAAACATCTTCTCTATGCCCTAAACAGCAGGTTAGGTGGGTCCAGAAGATAAGGCCTTGTCTTCAGAGTGTCAGAATTCACCATTGACTCATTCATCCTGTGATTGTTTACCTTGTATCAAAGTCTCAAACGACTTATTTAAATACCTCTGCATCATGTCAGTTTACAGGCTCATTCTGCAGTAAACACATACAGTACCACACCATTTCTGCTCAGGCTTCTCTTGAGCAGGTTTCTTGAAACCACAGTAATTAGTATTGTCAATGTTTCAGAGTGAAAGGTAATGAATCCAATCAAGAGCTAAAGAAAAGAAAAACAATTAAAAAAACAAGCCACTGTTTTAGAAAAAAAGTGGCATTATTTTGTATACCAAACATGTCTTTATTACTTATTTACAAGACAATGGTTTATTCTTAAAATTAGAAACAATGGTTTAAAGTCTATCATGAAAACATTTCAAGTAATAAATCAAATCATAATCAAATAAAACTATTGCAGCCAATACCTTCACTGTGCCTGCTGCTTTTAAATGTTTAATTATTTAGTATATGTATTAATGGTTACAAGCAGGGTATGTAAAATAACTGAATGTAAGCGAACTGATGTACATAAAATGCTCTCTCACGTGATTGACTCAATTGAGCAATTCTGCAATTGAGACTCAAAGATTATGCTTCAAATCCAGTTCATTCAATGAAAAAGGTAGGGGTGTAATGTAGATATTCAGGCACATTAGTAACAAACATTAGCATTGTATATACAGTACACAATTAAAAAAAAGACTTGGTGCAAGTTTTATGCTTGTTAAAATATAAAATGTATTGCACTTTTGTTATGTTTACAGTGCACTGAATGTTAAAGTAAAAACTACATTTTTAGAATAACATTTTTAATTAAAATATATATCTAAATAATAGATGTTCTGTATGTATTTACATTTAAAGCATTAAGAAACTATACTTAGTCCACTGACAAACAGTATTGGACTTCTGGCTCCTTCAGATAAAGACTCTCAGATGTATTACCAGGCCATGAGTCCCTCAGTGCTTTAATTCAACTTTACAGTAAAAACACCAAAATAGCATGGCAGAAAGTAAACCTGCTTAGACCTGGTTTTCAAAAGAGCAACTTAACAGCTGAGTTCTTTTCCTTCAAAACAAAAATCTATATATTAAGGTTTTACCGATGCAAAACAGAATTAAGAGAAGCTCTACAGCAAAATATTCATATTTTATCAGACTTTAAGATGATTTGACATGGACTTTGTACACTGATTTCTACAGCAGTCTTATGTTTACAATCTGAAAACCTAAATATACACATTTTATATATTCAAGAGTATTAAGATAACTTATATATAATGTGACAAATTAACATTTTGGTGCCAGCCAATGTAAAGTGAGAATGAAAACAGATTAAGGTAGAGGAAGGATTTGTGTAGTATAACCCAAACAAATTAAAGTTAACCTCATACCCTTAAGACAGCAGAATATCTTAAATATGTTTTAAATGTGATTAGCTACAGTATGTTAGACAATGCCCCAGCAGCACTGTGTGACGTATACAGTGCATACACAGAATACACACGATTGCTAAACAGAAGCTAGGGTGCATTGAGTGAAGTTTAAAAAGTTAACTTGGCTTTCACTTTTGGAGTTGCATGTGGCAGCACACTATTAAATTGAAGTCACAGATAGCCTCATGTTCCTTTAGAAGTAGACACTTTTTCCACAAGACAAATTGACACTGCCAGTAATAGGACACATTATTAACTTGTTTCCACAAAAAAGGTTTTGTGCCAAAAGAACCAAGGGATAAATTGGCAAATCCAAATAAAACAAAAATTGTATATCTGTATTTTGTGTGGAACATTTAACTCAGGATCAAATGTTGGGATGCTTTCTCAAATAACAGTGCTTTGAGTGACATTTCCAGTACAAAATGCTTTTAAACGTTACCATTGAAAGCCGGAAAACAAAACCCAATGTGCAATTTTTTCTAGCTAACGCAACGTGACCATTTGGAGTATGACACTGAAAATTGTGTTGTCTACTGAAAGTGTTTTAAACTGACTGATAAATGCACTCTAGAAGCCAGGATAGGGTCCACGCTACAGTAGAACACTACAAAAATATGCTGCCTTTGGCATCTTCAAATATTTCACTTTAGGGAAATACTAAAAACACAGCAATCCAAAAGTTGTATTACATGAAATTTACAAAAAGTAACTTAAAACTTTACTCACTACATCTATAGAACAGAATAGAATCCTATGTGCACCATGTTTTGAAGAAAATTTAGGTCTTAATTAGAATACCTTAACTGCCAGATTACCAGTTCAAACAGGGCATCTGAAAAGTAACTCTTTGCATGTATATAGTGCTAAATAAAAAAATTAAAAGTTTAAAAAATGGTTAAGTTTAAAGAGCAGATACTGTATAAGAGCAATGGGTTTCTTGATATATTTGGTGTCGCTTTGCAGTCATGTCTTTGACTCTGATATTGGTCCTGAGTTTCCTGTTAAGACACTGCATCTTTCTACCAATCTTCTGATTAAGTTGTTGAAGAATCGGAGTATGGTAAGAATTTGGCAAGCTTGTTGGGTGAACTGGGACTCATACACTCAGAGTCTTCACTCATCTTAAAGAACATCTCCTGCTCTTTTTTCTTCTGGTTTAGTTCATCCTCCAATGCCTGGAAAAAAATTGGGAGAAGAACTGACTAACATCGGTCATCAAGCACTGCAAACACAAATTTGTACCCTCTTTGAAACGTCTTATGCACATGGTAGGCTGTTGGATTAGGTTTCTAGAAAAACCAGTTCTCCAACAAGAGATCTGGTAACGTAGATATACATTCCTCTGTGATGCACATTCTTGACACATTCCAGAAAGATTACAACTACATGGAATGTGCCATTCCTGTTCTACAAGTCAAAGAGTGTTCTTATGACTGGCAACCTGTGACACTGCTAAATCACTGCTGTTTATCTTGAGAAGCTTTGTGTGGGAACATTGAACAAACTATGTGAATAACTTTTTTTCATAAATTTTTTATGATAGCATTATAACTTCAAATTAAGAAACTGTTTTGTATTATTTTAGCAAACCTTTCTTCATATGTCCTAGAGAGCTCTGCTAATTTCAAAACATTAAGAACCAACTCGAATATTTCAAAATGGCAAACTTACTAACGTTAGTTTAAAGAAAGTGCATAAGATAAGATCACTTTATTCGCCATATACAATTACTTGCATTAGAAATTAGTCTTTTCTCTTACCCCAGCTTGCTCTCCATGAGACACAGACAGACAGGGAGAGAAGCTTGGGGTCAGAGCGCAGGGTCAGCCATTGTACAGCGCCCCTGGAGCAGTAGGAGTTAAGGGCCTTGCTCAGGGGCCCAACAGAGTAGGATTCCTCTGCCGGCTGCACAGATCCTTAGCCACAGTTCCACCGCTCCACCCCAGGGTCAGAACATACCTTTTTTCTTGGCCTGAGCTGTTCCCTCCACTCCTTAAGTTGATTGTTGTGCTGCTCATCTAAGGCCTTAAGTCTCTGAGTCTCGTTTTCAACCAAAAGATGGCATTTTTCATTCTGTAATGACAAAATAAGAAGTGTTATTTTTGCCCTGTTTTAACATTTTTTAACTGTTTTAACAAGATTTATAGCTGCATAGCACATTTTCTAGATTCCACTGTGGAATTTAAATGACCTTTCAAATTTGAGTAAGTCTGGAATATATATTGGGTATACAAATCCCAAGCATACAGTAAATCGGAGAATTTCCGTTTAAAAGATGGTGATAAGTCATTTTAGATGTAAAGCATCAGAAAACATTATTGTATGGGCTTATGCTGTGCAGCATGGGCGGTTGTTGCTGTTTGCTGTGATCACCTGCAGTTGCTGCAGCTCCCGGATATTGCTGTCACATTGCCCCATCATCTCCCTCATCTGGTTTTCATGTTTCTGTTGCTGGTGCTGTCTCTCGGCCTTTTGCCTCTTTTCCTCCTGCTGTGCAAACTGCAGGTGCAACATCGCAATACACAATTACACAACTCATGTACATCCTCACCACATACAAGTGACAAAAGATGCATAAAAATCTGACTTGTTTCTTGAAGATAAATCTCAATCCATACATCTGTTTCATAGTATACCTTCTGGTTAGAATATAAAGACTAAATATTAATAGAAAGACTGTGGTGAGGAATACTCAGTAAAACTCCACTTTTCAACTCAAAAGTACCTTTCATAGCAAAGCACAAAGTTTCACAACGGTCTTGGATCTGAAACAGACATACTCTGGAACTGGCCTTGTCTGGTGTGGAAAACTGCAGAACTCTTTTTGTCCAGGAAAACACAAAGGGACCAACATGAGAGTGGGTGAGTCAGGAACAATTGCTTGATTTACAGTAAATACAAGTTCATTCCAATTAAAGCAAACCAAAAATACCAATATGTGAAACACTCCACTTCAAAGCCCACAAAGTACATTTCCTCTCATCCTTGAGAAGTTTTACCTGTTTGATCTTCTCACGGTCTTCTGATGCGCTTCCTGAGGAGTTGATCCTCAGGCTCTTTTTGAACATCATCATACGGGTCTTCCCTTCACTGCGCTGGATCTTGGGCAGCCTGGCTTTCTCTTGCTGCTGCTTGGCCTTCAGGTGCTCAATCATCCGCTGGTTATAATGTTGCATCTGTTCCAGCTCCTGCAACGTGCACACACCACATCGTGTCACACACGGCACGCAAACCACGGCTAACAAGACACACCCACACTAAAAGTGATCACTTAGCACATACAGTACCAGCTTAACTACCTTTCATTAAAAAATTCATATTTCATATTCACAAATTCATATTTACAATCAGTACAACAATGGTCTTGGTCCTCAATATTAAATTAAAAACCTGTGCAATTGCACTACTTCAAATATCCGAAAAATACATTAATAATGCATAAAAAGTACCATTATCTCAATATCTATGTGAGGCAGCAAGATCACACTGTTTTCTATAATTGATCTAATGACAGGGTATAAGTCTTGAAAACAGCAGGCAGTACCTTTTCGTGCTTCTTGAGAAGCTGGTGCCGCTGCAGGAAGTATTGTTCTTTGAGCTGCTGTTTCAACAGCTGGTGTTTCTCGTGCAGGTTACGCTCCTCTAGCTCCCAGATGGTGGATTCCCTTTCTGAAGCAAGAGAAAGTGGTGAAATGTTGAAACTCACTTCCTGGAATACATTTCAAAGGCAGTGGGGTTGCCAATATATGCATTCTGCTTGAAACCTGGATGACTAACTGGCATTATGTGCAAAAAATTGAGAAATGGAAAAGGCGGTGTGCATTATGGTTTTAATTCCATATATTGGGTTATTAATCTTTAAGCATGTTTGACAAAAATGTATTTTAAGCAGGGAACTGATAGGTATAAGGTGGTGCAATGTATACTACTCTCCTTGATAAATGCAAATACTCTACTTATACTATGTTCATACCTGCCCTGCATCTGGATTACAGACAAAAGCAGTAGCTTAAAGCAAAATTTTGCACTGCCAAAAGAGAATACTTGAACACAACAACTAAAATCCCCTTATCAGAAATTCCACCTCTCATTAGATGGTGTTTTCTGTCGAGGCACTCGCGCTCCATTTCTGAGATCTCATGCTTGTTTTCAGCTATGATCCTCTTCAGAGTCGCATCAAGGTCGCTCTTCTGAGCTGCCAGAAACTTCTGTTCCTGCAAATGCACAAAAAGGGTGACCACCTAAAGCTTCTCCCCAGTGAGTTTCTAAACACAAATGACAAGTACTGAAGTGCCACTGGGGGAAAAAAAATCTGCTATATGCTGACAAAACATTTCCATTAACCTTGCCGTTCTCCAAAGTTTTAATTGACATTTCTAAGGGATTTAAAAATGATGAGTGATAAAAATCAATTGCAGTAATTTATTTCTGTGGTTCATTAAACTGATAAATTTGTTTTTGAAAATAAGATGGAATAATTAGTTGGGCTTTTACAGTATTCCTGGCCAAGGCATTACTGGCTGCAATGGTGGAGTAATTTATTGATTCCTACATACAAATAATTTCATACCGAGTGCATCCTAAAGATTTATTTTCTTCCCGTATTTGGGAAGTTGATTAACCTAGTGGCACATAACCAGGCGTAAAAGCTGTACAAGTTAGGGAAGCATACATGCTGCTGTGTAAAGTACATTTGCAAATGACATTTAATACAAAATAGAATAAATCCTTCAACATCAATGCAAAATGGACAGGTTTTAACCATTCACACTAAATTACAGGTTTTCTAGTCCCATGATGCACTTGAAGACTCAGCTGAAGATGGCCTTACCTCAGATTGCTTCATCTGTTGATGTTCATTCATGCGCAGTTTTAAACTTTCCTTTCTCTGACTTCTGGGAAGTTTCTCAACTTCATGTTTGACCTACAAAAAAAAATCACAAAAGTAAATAAAACAAAGTATATTACCCCCAGCAAGACAAAATTGCATGATTTCTTTAAACTCTATACAGTATATACTCAACCTACCTTGAAACCTCTTCAGCATTTATCCTTCACAACCTAACTGCTAAATCTCCACTGTTCAAGACCTGTCGGGACACTTACTTCCTTCTTCTTCTGTTTGAGCTGCTCCTGAAATTTGCTATACTCGCGCTCCTGCTCCGAGCGTATCCTTTTAGTCTCATCTCGCAGGCGAAGAGCATGGTCTTGCTCCATTTTTTCAATCACTTGTTTCTGATTCTTCTCCAAATTCTCCAGCTCTGTGTCGTAATACTTCTTCTTTGCCTGAGAGAGTAAAAAGAAAACCTGTCAGCAGGTGAAAAATTACTTTTCTTTGAATAAGACATGAAGCAGAGGTCCCATCATCTATCTTCAGCATGTAGTGGGGCTACTGACTGATAACAGCAGCCACACATTACCGATGTGGGTGTAGCTCTTCATTAGTGGATGAAGTAATCCCCATTTATGAATTGACTTCATCACTCGATTCTCCTCCCCACTGACAGCTGGTGTGTGCTGGGTGTACTGGTGCACTGTGGTTGCCATCACGTCATCCAGGTGGGGCTACACATTAGTGGAAATAGAGGGGAGCCCCCATTCCCTGTAAAGCACATTCAGTGGAGTATCCAGGAAGTATTATTTATTATGAAAATTGCAATTAATTATAATTCATAGCAGTATGGCTAACGTGCACTTGATTCGGCTGGAGGCTGGAGTTCTGGCGGAGAGGGATCTGTAAGGGATAACCGATTGGCGGAATGGCCCAGGCTTACATTCATCTCCTGGTCAAAGCGGCGCTGCATCTGCTCCCGCTGTGTATCCAGCTTGGCATTGAGCAGGGCCTGGGCGCGATGCTCCTCCTTCTGTAACAGTCGCAACTCTCGCAGCTCCTGGCGCCTACATAACAGGACAGGATACAGCAAGTTCAGAACATCCCCAAAAAACAAACTACTGTCTTCAATAGTGAGAGTCCCTAGGTCATTTTCAGACATTATATTGCTCACCTAAGATCTATAATTATATAGAGCACTATATACTCCTTTTGTGTTTGTTACCGGGTTAAAACAACTGCAAAACAAAAAATGGCAGAAGATAAGAGCAATCAGTGGCCATCCCACAGTGCTGCTTGCAAAGGGCCTTGCTTACATCACTTGCAATGCTAGAAATACATCACAAGATGGCAGCACATACGAAGAGTGTATGAATGTGTTCATGTCCATTTTTTCCATAGCGGTTTCTTAAGGCAATTTAAGGAACTACAAAACCAACAGCCAAATATTTACCAGACTGTCTTAGTTTCACTAGGTTTTTATGAAGGGCAATGAAAAGCGCAGCACATATCACACCACTTGTATGATGAAAAAACATGACTTTAGTAGAGATTTTGATGAATAAATGCTAAAATACAGTA
Organism: Atractosteus spatula; assembly: GCF_055471065.1. Classification (NCBI taxonomy): domain Eukaryota; kingdom Metazoa; phylum Chordata; class Actinopteri; order Semionotiformes; family Lepisosteidae; genus Atractosteus; species Atractosteus spatula. Next base: position 28,391,504 of record NC_142719.1, read on the forward strand.
CTGCCCAAATACTACATATCAAGACTATTAAAGCCTCTTTTGTCTGCTCTCAAAAGCTGAAAGCATACGTAACAATAAACAAAGTACATGGGATGCCAAGTATTTTTTTATTTCCCTACATCTCAGTGCAGTTTTTAATTTAAATAGAACATGCAATATAATCTAACTGAATTGTGAAATTTAGATTTACATTGATCCACAATGATGGCTATCAGGAAAATGATGTTTGAAAAAAAAGCCATCTTCCAATATAGTTTAGCTTTGGCTACAGGGGTACCACACATGCTAAATATAAATGCAGAGAGCTGTTCCTTTTAGATGCCATAACAAAAAGACCTTGACAGCCTGGGGGAATGCAGCAGTCTTGGGAACACAGTGAAGTCTTGTGAAAGGCATGTTCCCATTGTTGTTCCAGGCAGAGGAGTGCTTACATCATGCTCAAGAGTTTTTCAGGAAATTCACTTCACTTGCCTGAGAAACCTCATCTCCTCATCTTTCTTTTCGTCATCTCCTATCATTTTGGATGTGGTCACGCTGACCTCCACACCATCCACAACAAACTTCCTGGTGCGCTTCAGCGTCTTGCTAGAAAACTTGGAGTCCTAGAATTTAAAAAGGCGTGAAGTTGGTATCACTCTTATCAATCCACACAGCACAAAACATTGAATGCAGCTGGAACATGATCTAGCCAGGACTGGAGCTCAGCCTTATGATGAAGGCAGTCCTGGGTGGATATGAGACTACTCATGTCTATACAATCCTGAGGCCTTCACTTCAGAAAGAACTAAATATCAAGACTGTGGCAGAGCTCCTAGGCGCTGCATATTTTAAATTAATACAATAGCGAAGACGAAAATCTCAAAGAAGCCATTTGGAACACACAAAGTTACTGTACAACTTAAGGCAGCTGAATAAACATCCTTAACCCACAGCACTCTCCAAAAAGGTCTCATAAGAAAAACAATTTCCTTTCATACTTTCTTTCCTACCATGGAGCAAGGCTATTCACTTATTTTCTACAAATTTAGGCCTACAGAAATTTAAAGACCTTTTGTAAGTGAAAAAGCCTTCCATTGTCATCAACTGGCTACCGTTTCTATTTTTAAAGGGCATTTGCAGTACGTGATTGCACAGAAATATTATTTCTGGGTTATGAAAATATTAGAAACCCCAATGACATTCTTCTCATGGATAGATGAGAAGGGTGGAATGAAATGTTGCCATTGGCACCTTTATTTAGTGCTCACCATGTGCCAAGGCATTTTTATAATTGTTAATTTGCTGAATGAGCTATCCTACTAAGGTAAAGCCACTTACAGTACATTCGCATAACTTGGTGGACAACAACTACTGGACAGGACTACTGGAGGACAATGACTCAAGGGTATCGCAGCAGTTTTTCATTTGGGATTGGAGCATGTTAGGTTAAAGTTCCAGCACCCTTAACAATGTTCCACACTGCTGCATTACATAAAAAGAACCACACATTAAAGGTTCACAAATTGGTTTTAGAATGTCTAATTTCAAAGAACAAGTAAAAACCTTGATCTCGAACCTGCTGACTAGAAATGTCAAAAAAGAGCAAGGGGCAATTAATTTTAGGAATACACATTCACAGCATGCTATCAAAAACAGAAGAAAGTTCATATTTGGTACTTGTTCTGGAAAAAAAAAGTATTCCAAATACTGTAATGGAATTCAGCGCAACTGTGAAAAGAATACCAATGACGGCAGTCTATAAACCACTAGAACTAGCCCATCACAATGGCAGTATAGAGAGGCGTAAACAATGCTGAATAGTGAATAAGACAAAGAGCCATTGGTGCTAGGGACTGGTGAATTTAAAGTGGATACAGAATGGTAATCCTAAATACAAAGTGACTCCATCAGCCAAAGCATGTAAAAGCCATATACAGTACACGTAACTGTTACTTCACTGCATGCTGTGACCCAATGTGCAGGACATTATTGCTATGACCAGAGGAGAACGATAAAAACGGAAGCTTTTCATAACTGCAACAGACAGTCCTCCATTGTTCAAAGCCTATAACAAGCTTCAGCTAAGAATATTTTCCCTTCCTCTGCTTTTTCCATCTCGCTGTACAGTGGCACTCCCTGCACTCTTTCCTAAAGTGGGAGGGGTTATTTTAATGAGTCTTGCATTTACCTATTTTTAAATCAAAAATGCCTTTGCGGCTACATTAAGAGTTCCTACATCCAGTTCTTCCACTCCAACTCCTTCATAAAGAATGGCAAAATGGCATACCCGCACGGATATCGACCCGGTCTCCTTGTTCAGAGAAAGCTCTCCAGACAGATTCAGGCTGAGATCTATGCTGTCAGAAGCCGACACACTGCCCGAGTCGGAGTAGCGTTTGGAGGATCTCCCATTGGCCTCTGGCATTAAGCTGTCCAGGTTCTCGCTTTCACTCCCCGCTGTGGACCTGCGCTGAGCTGCGTTCTTTTTCGGGATTCCGTTAAGTTCTAGAACCTGCGGGCTGGCGGTCGACTCCATGGCTGTGTTCTCCACGCTGTCCTGGTGGCCCAGCTGCGGCCTGCTGCTCTCTGAAGGTGTACAGGGTTGTGGGAGGTCGGCCTCTGGCGGGGCCACTGGCTTCTCGTCCTCAGGGGTAGGGGTGCTCTTGCCATCTTCGTTCCCTGAGTCAGAGCTGCTGGTTTTAATCGACTTTTCGCTCTCTGGTTTGTCGCTGTCACCAATGCCTATACCTTCGTCAGATAATTTGTCACTCAATTTGTCCGACTGGTCCTTGGGCAGAATTTCTGCTGGCCCTTTTGGATCTTCAACTTTGCTCTTGGCAAGAGTCTCCACAGACTGTTCCTGATCATAATTTGTCTGGCTTGTTTCAGATGGATCTTTCCCTGGTGCCTAGGGAACAAACAACAGTTATTGAAGACTTTGCACACTGTACCAATTGGAAGCTTCTACTTTAAATATGGCTTACATCCTATTAGGTCATCCACCAGGAGTTTTAATTTTAGGACTCATTTAAGTGAGTCATACAGCATGCACTTAATGGAAGCTCATATTCAGGCTTCTTTTTCCATTAAAATGCACCTTGTAAGTTTAATTTCATTTAAAGCTCTTTTGCAACAGTAATTAGAAACACAGTCTTGATAGTTTGTGGCTTATTTCTATACTGATTTAGTATTATACGACAAATAATGTTAACATACAGATTAAGTATCTTGAAAAACATTCAAGGGGCCAATAAAGCAGAATGTGAACAGAAAAGCTCTAAGACAAAGAAACTGTATAATTTTATATAACTCTTGCTCATACTTCAGCAAATAGAAGATGCTAAATGAACAGTTAAAAAGGAACACACTGCAAAGACAGAGGTAGCGGGTCAGCTTAAGGTTGCATTTTTAACCCTGACCATTGGAAGAAATCCAATCATAACAGCTAAAAATTTTCCATCAGTCATTTCTAAATAAAAGCTATTCTCAGTGATAGGCAATTTTATAAGCAAAAAAGCCAAACTGTCAGAATTGTGCTTGCGTACAGTCATGAATACGCTACAGTGGACACAAAGAATTAAGAGCTAGTCAATTCACACAATCTCTTTTATGAAAAAAATTCTATACAAACTGAAATTATTTACAACTAATAGTATCGCATGCAATTGGCAGCATCTTGGACAAATTCCAAGAAAGAAACCCTCTCAAACATTCTTCTTGAGAATCTTTTTTTACTATGGCATTACTTTAATTAAGGAACATTGCAGACCACTGATTGGAAAAAGATACATTGCCTTTTTCTTTGATATCTCTTCTCAAATCAATACCCCTAATTGCCATTGTGTGACTACTGATGAAGTGAAAGTGGTTTCAACATCAGTATTTTTCCACCAGCCGTGGTACAAAAATAAAATTAGCTGAACTCAGTCTGTGTCAGCACCAGATACGACTACAGGCTGGCAGGCAGGGACCTGTCCAAATCACTCCATTTGTGTGACATCATATGTATGCAAACAGCAGGCAGAGGCAGAAGGACAGCTTGGTAGTAATTTAGAATTTCAGACATAATGGAGTTCTTGGTTCTAAGCAAATATTCTTTACTACCTAAAAAAATAAGTCTGCTCTTTAAGTGTGGAGTAAGGAGAGAAATTAGGTAATTTTGATAATCTCTCAGCCTAGTCAACATACTATATACAGTACATATGCCAGTGCAGATTCAGAACATAACATCTTAACTTGTCATTGTCTTACTACACAGCTATACCAAAAGAAGGCTTTGGTGGATAGAAGTTCAGCTGATAATCGGAATGGTTTCCATCTCCAACTGCATAATAACCACATCTGTAAAACCTGAATGTCAGTCAGCAATAGGTAAAGTCTCAAGGCAGCTGTGTTTGCTCTAGCTTCTATGCTATATCAGCATCTATGCCATGATGAATTTGTGTAGCCAGCCCCATACTGAGCTTCACTCAGCAGCACACACAATTTGCAAACACTATAAAATCCCAAGAAACTGCCTGGCTGTTTAATTACCTACAAGCACAATGTGCTAATCCACCTGAGTTAATTCACAGTCTATACCTAGAATATTTTTAATTTTATTGATGCTTGACTTATTCTTAAAACTGCCTCCTTTGATAGTGCACTGTGGTTGTTTAGCACATTCTACCCAGATATATAAAGTACTGCTGATGTCAGTGACACAAGAGCAATACACTGAACAACACTGCTTAAAAGGTCATCTGTTTTGGCCATACAACTAGTGAAGTACACTGGTACTCACAAGGAAGAAAAAGGGAAAAGTAAGAAAGTTGTAAAATTCATTACAAAACAAGAAAGGCACGACTACAGTCCATTTTGAAAGTCTGTGGCAATTTCAAAGGGCAGTGAAGACAGGATATGTAGGTGGCTGCATAAATGATCACAAAGAAAGATGAGATGTTGCTGTAACCTAAAGTCAGGAACGCCTTCTAAGCAGGAAGACATAACTTTTTTTTTTGTCCAGACATTCATATACTTGAACTTCCAGTACCCAATACAAATTTAACCTTTCAAGTGAAGAAATAGAGGATCTTTGATTTTGTAACATAAAAAAATATTGGAAAACTATTTGGTTCTGTTGAAATCAATTGGCGCAAAACCTAAATTTTTGCTTGTACTGTACTTTTACATCTTACTGCATATGGACGTTGGAGTACGAGAGCAATTGTCTTTAGACTTGATGAAAGGGAATATTAAGCATAACTGTTTTGTTTCGCCTGACATTCGCCATGAAGCTTGGAGTTAATCACCACTGCGAGTTTATCTTTAGGAAGCTTTCCTCCCACACGTTACGGCAGCAAAGGGTCAAAACATACGCTTGTGAGTTCGGAGGCGTCTTCATCTTCCTCTCTGTTGTCCTCTATTTCCTCCATGACTTCAGCTTTCGCTTCTGCAACCAGCTCCCGGAGAGGTCGGTTCGACTTCACTTTGCTCACAAAGGGGTGCTGTGAAAGATGGAGGTATAAAAAAAATTAAAAATTTCATATATTCAAATATTCTATACAATAGATTTTACAGAAAGTATCTGTTTCAACTGTAAAAACATCATAATGGCAAAATACATTATCTAAACCATGACTTTCTGAGGCAATTTTGCACATAATTTCAAAAATTGGTGAAACATGGCAAATAAAATATTTAGAATTTTGACAGTTTTTTTCTATACGGATATATAAGCATATAATGTAAGCGTTCTTTTTTCTCTGTGTATGTGAGGATGCTATAGAATAACATTGTATCGTCTTTACATAAAATTTACATTTGTAAATTTAACGTACACAAAGTACTGTTTATTAAGGTAAACAGCAAACAGCAGTTATTAGGGTATTAAAGAATAAGATTATATAGCAATATCTGAATAATTGTCTTGGTTCATTTAATTCTCCTAGCATGAGTAACACTCGAAAATTCAAAATCTAAATACAAATGAAAATGACTACTGTAGGTTTGCTCAAATGAAGATTGTTAAAGATTCATATTGTAACTAAAAAGGTTAACACTTTCATGGAAGACAGTGCCACAAATGAAAGTACATAGTTTTTCGTTTTTGTTGTTTTTGACCTATACTTATCAATTATAACGTTTTAAATCTAATGAACAGATATTCTGGGAGACTCAGCTAATTTTAGACAGGGGGTGTCAATACTTATGCAGGCAGTAATGGCACCCACATGTGAGATTAATACATTTTAGATTTTACTACCAGTTTCTGCAACGTATCACTGCTTAAAACACATTTGTTAATAAATGGATACATTTTATTAAATAACATTAAGCTATATTAATAACTGGGAAGATTGCCAACACTGTAAGTATACCAAAGAAAATAAACAGGGCTGATTGTGTTCTTAGGTTCCACTGTGAACATTTTTTAAAAATGTATAATTATACAACAGCATTTATTAACAGACTCATACTTTAAGGGCTGGTGAGATTAAACTGAAACTAATTTTTAAACGCACTTCTTTTGACAGTTTAAAACTTTCTACCACATTTTTCCCTTCCCCCAGCACAAAACCATAGCTGCTGTGCAGAGCATTACCCAGATCATCAGGCCGCCATTCCTTAAAGACCTAACTTATTATTATATATTAACTGAAGATATTAACTGAAACCTTGATGTTTGATGCAGTTAACAGGTCATATCAACGGCTACTCTTAAAATCCTTCCAATTCCAAATTTCTTTTGAGCCTGTGCTGCTGTATTACAGCTGCCTTCAGGAAATCCTGCTGGAATCAGCACAGTGTCCACAGTTTTTCCATGCATGCTGCCTGCAGTACTTCAATGTGTTTACTATCACTACAGCCAATTAAACATGTTGGATCTCATCCAAACCCAGTAAAATAAAGCACCAGGTCAGCACACTCTGAACCTTTCATGTAGCAGTTATAGCCTATGGAGCCCAAAACAGAAAGATGCACACATTCTGAAACCTGCACAAGCGTGGAATATCAATATATACTCTGCAAATATCGAAACAAAAACTATAAACTTATCTTTAACAAATAATGGCACGAATCTGACAAAATAATGCATAATACATTAGCAGTATGCAGAAACAATTAACCTAGAAAAGTGAAAAGGTCCAACTCAAGCCAAACACTAGTTAAATAAGTATCTGCTTTGTATCTCTAAAAGCTTAGACGCTCTGCAAATGATAATAAAAAACAGATTTTCTTAAATTCACCGCTGCAATACTGTCACCTGTCATCTACCTGGAATATACAACCACTTGATACTGAAAGAGCCAATAATGGTTGTTTAAACAGCTGCTGCATAACAGATGTTTTAACAAAATTATTTATAAATGTCTAGATTACATAAAGTGATGTGCGGAAATACAAAATTTACCTCCAGGAGCTGTGCTGCAGTTGGACGAGTTTCAGGGTTCTTATCCAATGACTTCTTCAGAAAATCCTTGAACTCTGCTGACCTTTAATATACAGTACAATAACAGAATTAGAACAGTGTGCCACCTGGTCTCGTTAAAGGCACACTAAGGATTATATTTTAAAAAATAGATACCTATAAAACAGCTACAGTATGTCTCCTGACAAGAACATAACTAGCCATAGATAAATTGTATTTTTGTATTTTATTAAAATATGTATTTATGCCAGAATGGAGTTGTATCTACAGTGATTTAACTGTAGTTGAGGTAATCAATGAAATCTTGCAACTAAACAAATTAGAATGACCACAGTTGTTTGGTACTGTATAAAGGATGCTTCTTCTAAACGTATCATTGCTAGTCTTCCATTGCCAGCACAGTCTCCTGGCAGAAGGACTGCTGTCTGCTTTTCACTAGCTTGCCTGGCGATTTGCACTGAATCTGCAGGACTCACCACTTGGTTGGCTGCTCTAAAGTGGGAGGATCAGACTTTGCAATTTTCAGGAGGACCCTCATGGGGTTCAGCTCATGGTGAGGAGGTTCAATCTGCGCCACCTCGATCAGCGTGATTCCAAGGGACCAGATGTCAGCCTTGTAATCATAAGGGGCATCCTTCATGGTCTCGCACATCACCACCTCTGGTGCCATCCTTCAGAGACAAAAAAAGTCATTGAAAAAATTTAAATTTGCTGTAACCACAAAATTCTGGGATAAACTAACAAGTCACAACTTGACAAAATGTCTGACAACCAAACCACTTCTTGTTTGCAGTCAGAATTTACAACAAGGAGTCCTCACTTTGCATTTCAGTGGCCTTCAGAGGCGACAGATGACATCCAGAAACAACTTTCTGCAAAATTTGCATTTAAACAATGCTAGCGTGCAAGGCACTTAGAACTGTGACTCTGGTTTAGCTCATTATTGCATACAAAGCAAACAATTTAAAAAAATGGAATAAAAGTGGAAAGACAGATATTGCACTACAGGCATGTACAATGTCATGAGCTCTATGAAACAATAAGAAAGCAGTTCAACAAGTCAAAGCTAAGGAATATTAAGATGGGCAACACTGAAATGCATAGTTGACCAGATTCAGAGGAGGGGTAGCAGTGCAGTGTCTTTTCTGTCTGATATAGAGAAAAGCTCTGGCCAGAGTTAGCAGTAGCTTCTATAAGCAAGCTGGCCGATGACTTTTACGCTTTCAGTAAAACAGCAGCTCCTGTGAATTCGCCGATACCTACAATACAGGCCTGCAGTGACATTGAGAGATATGAACAGTGCAGGTGAAGGGCTCCGATAGGTGGGTGTGTGTGATAAACAGTTTAGGAGGAGTCAGCAGCTGCAGCCACGTCTTAAAGATTCCAAATTACATGGGAAAAATTGAAAACATTGATTTCACACCATTGCATTCAAATCTCACATGTGTGTAATATGGAAAGAATAAAGCATTATAAGCCAAAGGGGGAATTTTCCATTTTCACCCCTTTTAAAAAAAAAGGCAAAAATTTCCGTTACACAATCTGACTAAATTTGTAGTCTGAGCTTTCAATTGTCAGTCAATGTCAACTCTAGATCTTTTTTGGGCCACTAGTTGAGCAAAACAATACATTTTCCTGCTCATCAGGAGAAAAATGTTTTATTTTGAGAAAAACCAATGGTAATTCTTGCACTCCCAGTCTCAACAGATTTGCTGTAATGGGATGTTGTAGAACAGGATGTGGGTATTACTAAACAGCTAAGAGACATTTTATGTGGTATTTAGAACAGCCTTAGCTGCCTCTGGTTGATGATTAATCTGCCTTTCAGAAGTTCATTTCTAAGTAATGCATTTAGTACTATCAGTGCTCTTCTCCTCAGGAAGAAGGAGTAAGAATTTAAGAAGTCCACATGAATGATTTAGGCTTGTTATAATACAATAAAATGTGAATGAAGGATCCATTAAAAGAAATCACAGAATCAAAATTCTTGCAAGAACTTCAACAGTACAATTCTGAATGTAAAATCTAGAGGAAATTTAGACCTCAGAGTGAAGCCTTTCCAAACTGTACTTCACCCAGTATTTCAAGGTTTCAGACTGTATATGACATTTTACTAACCAGTATGGTGTCCCGATAAACGAATCTCTTCTTTGAAGGGTTTTGGTGTTTTTTGCTGACACACCGAAGTCCGCTGCAGTGATAAGAACACATCAAAAAAGTTAATTTATAACCTGTTATGCTTCATACAAGGGATATTATCCCAACTTAAGTCTTAAACTTATGCAGAATGTGTTGCATATTCAAGGATACACCCTGATGATATCTGTTAACAGTAAAGGATAGCTGCAATTACATTTTACTGTACATAAAGTAGATTTCTTTTGTCATTTACAATATTCATTTTACAATTGTTCTTCTAAACAATCTAATCACTTCTAAAAAGAAAACTGAATGTATAATTGTACTCTGTACAGTATATCAAAATTAAACATGACAGTCTAAGAAGTATAAAGGCATGCTAATTTAAGTACGATAAAAATAATTATACAGTAGTGACAAAGAAAAATGCATTTTCTTAGTGACACTTGTCTCATCAGTATCTTCTTAACCAAGTAAGTGTCAGGGCTTGTGGTCAAAAGGTGTAAAGTCTCCAAGTAAAGGTGCATTTTTCACAGACACACAAACGCCAAATAAAAAAGGCTATCTTTAATTCACCCTGGTATTCCAAAACCGGCAAAAGGTTGATCAGGAATGGCACAACTGGTAATGCAAAAACTAAATCCCCAGACAATGTTGGAGAAGGCAAAATAAAACGTCTCTTCAGATCTTTTTTGCAACAAGCATTTATTCTGTAATCTATTCAGAAAATACATTTGACTTTTTTTTCCAGTTTTACAGTAAGTTACTAATGGTTTAACAATAGAGGTGTGCAATGAGGCAAGAAACATAAGCTATGCTCATAGGATGGAATAGAACACAACAGAGTCATAGTACAGTGACATAACAGATATGCAGAGCATAAGAATGAATGCATTTATTTACAGGTTTTATAAAGGTCCATGGAATATCAAATGCACATATGCAAAAAAATCCCCCAAGTTACCAAGTTATAAGAAACCAATTTAGTCTATGAAATATCTTCATGTTACTTTTTTACATGTTGGGTAGTTCTTTTCTGTGATGTAAAAAAAATGACAATGTGGCTAAATGCACTCCACACTACTACTCATAATGACATTTTGAAAAGCTATTAAATGAGAATAAATGTCTATTTAAGTGCTGTATTTTGAAAGGGTTAAGAGAAATGTTCAATTTCATGTGTTCTGGATAGACCAAGGAGATATGGTGTGAATATAAAAGACAAATGGCTTCAGTTTTTGTACACACAGTTCAAAAATGTTTAATAGAGTATAATAACAATTTGATTATTTTTACCAGTTAACAATAGAATTGGATCATAAAAATCCAAAATATTGTACTGCATATATACAGTATCACAGTGGTATGTAGTAAATCAAGGCAGATTTACATGTTAAGAAAACTCAATTTAACAAAGTTGCACTCACCAAGTTTGATGTCCCCTTCCAGTGTGAGTAAAATGTTCCCTGCTTTCAGGTCCCTGTGGATTATCTTCATGCTGTGCAGGTAGTCCAGGGCTTCCAACATCTGGCGACAGATGACCTGTATCTGTGGTTCTGTCAAGCCTCTGTCCAGTTCTGCGGGACAAAAATATGCAAACCAAAAGAACCAGAACAGTCAGATTACATTCCTGAATCAATAAGATAGCTTAATAATATTCTGGTGAACAAAAAGGGCTGAATGGCCACCTCTTATCTCTACCAATAATTTTAATGTCAGAAAAAGAACACCAGCTGACTGAAAGACTGAAAATTAAAAACATATGACAAAAAACAATTTATATTTATATTCGGTAACCCCTAAGTACAATTAGAAAATAATTTATCTTTCCACTACTGTATGTCAAAGTGATGGTACAGTTCATGTTAATCTGGCACAAACTCTCTAAACTATGGAACAGTTACAGAAACTGACAGATTGGTAAACACTTTTGAAAATAATGCACTGAATAAGTGCTTTTTCAATCAATGGATGTGAAGCATCAAATATAAAACATTAATGTGGTTTTCAGGTACAATAGTACTTAAATTTAGTATCATTTTAGTGTCTTAGCAGATTAAATCTTTGGCTTTGGACTTCCAAAATGTAGGTACCGACTCTGTAGGTTAAGATTTGCATGGGCAGAAAATGCAAATGAAAAATGTCATATTATTGAAAAGAAAATCTTATCATTGAACATAAAACTAATCCAGGAGGCATATTCGGAATAGAATTCACATGCGAAGAAACAGCCTTTAACAAAACTGTGGGAATTATCTTAATATAGCTCTCTCGGAGTCCCTAGGCAATTGTCTCCAACAAAAGCAGATACATTACACATTACATCATTTGGCACTAAAAACGATCTCTTTAGAAAGGGCATTGCTATGTAATTATCGATAACGCCTACAGGACAGTAAATGTCATAATATCAAAAAAGGGGAAACTTTCATATCCAAAACATCCAAAGACATAAGGAAATAAACTACAACCTACAATAACAGGCGAAATGCAAGAAAATGCTATAACATGGAAGGGAAGTCCAACTTGTTCTCCTTACCTAGCATGGTGGCATCTACTGCTCCTCCAGGGCAGAATTCAATCATGATCTACGGAAAACCAAAAACAGAACTTGAGTAGCTGAAATTTTGTCTGCAGCCACAAAAGAACATGAAGTACACTGGAAAATGTACACAAAGTAAATTTTATGATTTCGCTAGAAGTTGGAACGCAGTATTTGACAACCTACAAAAGCAATTATTCATTTAACAACTTTTAGAACTCATTTTGGATCCTGCTGTACATGTATATCAAGTTAAATGTGAAACAACTTGTCCATCCACATTGTTGAAGCTGATACCACAGACTCGTAAAATCAATTAGAGAGATCCTCAGATCAATGAGCAATGAGCATGGTACATACCATGATGCAGCATGTCAGCTAGGTACTCTATATACTGTATACAAAACAAGATAATTTGGGATGTTAAGTTAAGCAACCCAGGATTAAAGTTTGTACAGGAACTTTTCTTGAGTAAGAAAGAATATGAAAACATCTGTGGGAATTGAGCTCATGAGAGCAGCATTCACAATAAACAGACGTTACCTTTAAGTGCCAAGGAGAATCTTACTTGAATTTGACACTGTTGAACCTCAAAGAAAAAAAAATCATAAAATAATTCAAGTTAAACTACCTTGTCAGGATCTCAAAGGCTAGTATTAAATCCGACATCTCAGAATTAAAATCAAGTTCTCATTGCTTTCGATATTGTACACAGTTGTTCAATCTTGAAAAGCCTCCCTGTGGTGCAAAATACAAAAAGACTCTATTCTGGAATTCTAAGAGGTATACAGAGGAGAACCAAAGGACCTGGCACTGATTTATTTGAGAAGGCCAAAGACCCGTTTAAAAGGAGCCCTTAAAAACGTCAATTCCAGCTACTGCAGAAAACTAAGTAGTTCCCTTAGTCCAAGTGTTGAAAGAAAATATTGTTCTATTCTTTAGCTACATGTATGTATAGAAATGAAATACTGTATAGGTCTGTACATTTAAGCAACCATCAACATAATAGAACCTAACAGAATAAAATTACATTTGCTCTATGAGATAAAGTAATGTCAGGCAACTTTCATACCCTGCCAAAATCTATAAACAAAACATCTCAGTGAAGATGAAAACTGATATGTATGAAAACTTTACACCAAAAGAATCCCAATCTCAACTTCCTGTTCATGAAGACCCTGGCATGTCACCAAAAATTCTTTACGTTTTCTAACTTCTCAGATCCCTAAAAAACCTGAAACTTGGAGCTTCAGTTACACCATAAAAGGCTAGTACATTATTATTACTGGAGGCCAAATGCATTATTAAAGGGGAACAAACAAAGTTTTTGCAAGACCCTGAAAAGATCAACATGTCAATTTCACCCCCCCAAACACAACCTTGGGAAAGCAGTTTTAAAAAAGACTCTGGGACCAGAAACGTGCAGGTTTATGCAGTCTTGAAGAGCTCGAGTCTCAAAACGTAGCACAAACTGTAAAAGTGCTAGCTCTGAACACAGGCTGCACTTTACTGTCTAGACATCATGAGTTGGAGCTTGGGTCATATCACTAGCCAACTGTAACCAGGATTCCCCAAGCAGGTGCAAACAATCATCAGAATACTACTAGTTTGCAGGTTTGGAATTGCGTGGCTAAAGTGTAACTGGGTTTCAGTGGTGGAGCTACAGACTCCATTGACAGTTCTAGTAGGGTTCTTGAACCTCTTAGTTATTTTGTTCTGTTACATGTGGTCAAGTGCCATCAGAATAGTAATTAATACCCTGCAAAGGCCTGCCACATGGTAGTAACCTTTTAGTAATCTTCTGTTGACGATCATCTAGTTCCAACAGAACCACACTTCATTGTGACAACATAAATCCCTTCAATACATACTGTACTGTTGCAAGATCACCTATACTATTAAGTCAATATAATCAACGATAAGGTGTTCACTGATGAAGCTAAGCAAACAAAAATCCAAGTTAACCACAGGTATTTAAACCTGAATACATAATGTGGGCCACTATCTACAATAGTTTTGATAGTGCTAGCCTCCTCCTCCCACACCAAGAAATAAAACAAGTTGAGGGGAATCCCAGTATGTAAACAAACTGATGCAAATTTGCACACACGTAACAATGTTGTTCAGAGTGAAAGCAACATAATTTGCAAAGCAGAAGGCAACTTCCTTTCTGTGCAACCTTGTTGTATCATTTCCTAACTGTTTAGGCTGCGAGCCATTTGTCTCCACAAGAGAACTTAAATCCTGTTTCTGTTATGTTGGTAAGAAACATTTAAACGACTGTCCATCGTGTAGCAGGGTAAACATACTGTAGATTTAGCATCATTAATGTGAAGAAATTGTCTTCAGAATACACTCAATGAAAAAGTTAACTTATAATCCCTTTACACTTTTATTCCATTATGAAGGTGTTAGCATTATATCTGTCCTCAAAACCCTCTAACTTTGGTCTGTTTTCAAGACCTTTCTGGAGAATGTGTGCATAATGTACAGATTTCATAAACATAGGGACTTAAACATGATGCAGTCTGCCATGGATATTTTGTCCTTAACTTCAAGTGCGGAAAAGGCTAAGGGAGAAAAAATCTAAAACTTTATAGAGTAAATCATAACTTTGCACACAAGGAAATGCAGAAATCACTTGCTCCCACGCAGCAGTTACTGATGAGGTCACAAGATGTCAGTGCCCACAGAAGGCACTTGTTTAGGGCCCTGCGTAGCTAATGGGTGGTCCTTCTTGCTAATTAGTATTTTAAAAAGACCCTGTTTTAGTATTTTACTCATTCAAAGTCATTAAACATTTTGAAAACAGTCCAGTACAGAAAGGATGTTTAAATTCAGCTGAGACAAAATATTTACTCTGCTTGTGGTGGTTGGGGATGGGTTAGATCACAGAACATACAGGAGTCAGACAAAGGGCTTGTAGAAATGGTCTTTAACGAATTAGATGTAGTATGGCTAGATCATAGGGTTTTATTTGTTCCTACTCACCTTTGTAAAGTAACCAAGCTCCAAATTTCACGCATGAACCTTTAAACTGTGCTGTGTGTCTAGAGACACACACATCATATATCCTGGATGTTTTATAATGTTTAGTTTGATTTAGTTTAATCACCGACAAGTTCTAAACATAAAAGAAATTAAACAATATCTGGGACTCTGGAAATTCAGTTTATACCAGCGTCTCTGAGGGGAATTGGTTAGACATTTCATGTGGTGGTGAGCTGTTTCAGCACATTTTAAGTATATAGCATGCAACGCACTATAAAACAAAGGTTCTCAGTACAACTCATAAGTGCATTTATGACATGCAAACAGTAGCAATAATTCTCCTGGATACTATGCATAGATTGATGGGGGTTTGGGTTCTATGCTCCTGTCTTTGTTGCATTAGTTTTGATTTTAAATACTAATCAGTTAAAACAAACATTGTGAAATGAGTAACTGCAAGCCTGAGGAGAGATCATGTGAATATAATTTATTCTTGTACAGTACTACTAAATAAAATACAAACTTTGAAAATCTTCTCTACTGTCCCATTTGACAAGTTAAAACGGAAAATAATCTTGCTGTTATATTTGGCTCACAAATCAATTGTTTTGACTGGCAGTCATAAGCAATAATCACTATTTAAAAAGACAAATACAACAATGTGATCAAGAACTGTACAAAAGTGCCAGAACAATTTAATGAAGGCAAGGTAATACTAGTGCAATGTTTTGTTAATGCTCACTGTTCATTTCATTTAATAAGTCCGCCTGTGGTATGTCCACAGGTTGCTGGACAGGCATTTACAACATATGATTGTATACACTTTAAAAACATTCTTTAAACATTACAGACGTGCCAGCCATTCAATACTTCTACAGGTCTCACTTCCATTCAAAAAATGCAGTGTGGCAAGTAAAACAAGATGCTTCAACTCAGCAGGCTTCATCACTGAGGTACACATGCAGATAAAATACTTCCCCTCCCTGTGCTTAAAGACATGAAAGAACAACCGATGCCAATTTTTACTAGGAAGTACAAGTCACTTTCGACGGCCTAAAATTATTGAGCTTTTTAAGAAAACTAAAAAAAGTTTTTCCTGCTTTCACACCAGAGACGAACATGCACACTCCACATAACCACTGCCTAAGGCCAGTATGTAATTCAGGATAAAAATGTCCAACGTGGAAGTGTGGAATGAGTCTTGTGAAAACTAGACAAATTGGTCATTAAGAAGTTGGGTATATATTGGGTTTTCATTTTAATGTGATCAGATGAATCACTGAATAAAGATGTTTATAAAATAAAGTGCAATATCCTCAACTTCATGGTTTGGTTAGTGTTGGTTAAAACAGTAAGATCCTAAGGTTTCATTAACACCTCTTCAGCATAGAAGCACAGTGGTATTAATCTTGAGCAACAAACATCTTTAACACAAATTCTGTAAATGGATTAGTAAGGGCATATTCCGAGTTTATCACTGATAATGTTAAACTAGAAGGCTCATGGTTATTTATTAGTAATTATTTTTAGAGGAAGAATGAAACAATGACAATCAATTGGAAAAAGGCTGAGAGGAGTTAAATAAGTAAGCAATTTCATAATTTCAAGGCCATTGAGAAAAGTTTAATATCCTACAATAAAGCTGTCGCCCAAACCATCCCCAAGTTAAACAATAGAATTAATCATCTATGTTGGAAACAAAGAGCTCGAATATGCAGGATTGAAAAGGTATGAAAAGTAATTCATCATGCTTTCAATACACCATATGTTCTAACTGCCATTCCAGCCAACCTTTTGTTGAAGACAAAAAGGTATGTTAATTATAGATTAACTTATTTAAATATTTTACATTTTTCACACTTCACTGACAAGAGGGTTATGCAGTTAACATCCAAGATGTTAAGAAACCAACCTGGGTAAATAAAAACCGATCCCTTATTAATTGACTAAAACTGTTAGTAAGAGAAGGATATATCTGTCATTAACTTGTGAAATCCTTCATTTCTGTTGCAATCTGTGAAAAACAGTATGTGGTCACTTGGTATATTTTGTCATCCTTTGTGCACCATGTTGTGCAAGGTTTGTGTTCATCAGATCAGAAACAACAAGAGGAAAGCAGAAGAGTGAAAGCAACCTAATGACATACTGTACAGTACACAGAAGAAACTACTGTATATGCCCAGTAACCAGCCACTCATTAAAACAGACTACACACTACTACTAGGTGCCAATGGGGAAAAGAGGTATCTAGTGCTTGTCATACTAGAAAATACCCGTCACCAATACTAAGTAGTGATAATTTTAAAAATGTATGGCAGAATGAGGCCTCCTAAAACTTTTTTTTTTTACCCAAGACAGATGTATACATGGGTCATCAATAGCAACATTTCAGAAATGCCTTCAAACTATACTATTAGTAAAGCAGAACTGGATTTCTTCATATTTGTTTACACGTCACTATTTCCCGAGCTGTGCTTTTAATTTAACCCTCCCTTATGATATATCTGTTCACCCATCTGATAGCTTGTGCCCATCATTAAATTCTATGAATGTTCAAGCATTCCCGAAAACGGAAATGAAAGGTTTTTCCTAAAAAAAATCCATCATTATTTTACATCAAAACAAACTTCTATGATTGTTTCTGGTACTTCACTAAAAGATTTGAGCTACGTGCATCATTTCTTATATATTAATGAATGGGGACACCAGCGACTTCCACTTTTCATCATGAAAAAGATCAAAAATGAAATTGCATTAAAATGATCAAAACCTTGCAAACCTTGCAAAAAGTCATAATCCACACACTATTGCACATTGCCTAACAAAAGTATTGCACATTTCCCAAAGAGCAAGTCCTACCTTTATCAAGGTTATGTGCTCAAACATTTTGATTATGTCTCAATACAGATGTATTTCACATCTGCAAATTTACAATGACAAACAAAAACTCACATTAAAATACTTTATATTGCAATTTGAACAATCCATGCCATATCAAAAGGAGAAATTTAGGGTTTGTAAGCTTTGGGGAATTTTTCTGCAAATTAAAATAAAGCATTGATGTATGGCATCCCACTTTTTCGAAGCTCATAAACCTACTGACTGAACTGATTTTGGCATCAGCTTTGGGAATGGAACGCCAATAAAAACAGTGCAGTGAGGTTATTCTACACTGCTTTTGTGGGGCTAAAAAAAAAAAATCGAACTACTTTGGAAATTGCTCATTTAGAATTTCTTCAAAACAAATGCCTAAGGATGAAAATTGGGCATAGCAGAATTCAAAATTTATACGTCAAACGAACACAGTGTTCAATGCACAAAGGTCAGACATCAAGAAAAGTTGTGATTTTAGCAACAAGTATTACAGTATCAGTTCATTCACTGGTATGAAAAAAAATAATTTAGGCAATGTCAACGGCATAAAGCAGCAACACCAAGGAGCAATTTGAATTCTGATGTAAACTTTGATTCTGTTCATCGGAATATTGGTTTCATGGAAGAACAAAAGATCTCTTCATTGCATGTGTGGGTTTAAGAATGCACCACCCCGGCTGATTTTTGTAAGAGAATTTTGGTGAAACGCAGTTCTCCGTTTCCTGTGTTCATGAAATATCAGCACAAACACTGGTAAAACATTCAGTGTAATGTGGAAAAACTCAATTCAATTTCTATGGATAGACCATGATTGCACTGACATATAGACAAACTCCACTTAGGTCATAATAACCCCCCCATCAACACCTGCTAAATTAAGGCCCATGATACAGTACACTATCAGATACATGTAGCAGGAATACAATGAACCATTTACAGTAGCAGAAAAAGCAAAGGGTGGCAGTGTATTAAAGTTAACATGCAGGAAAGGTGCAAAATGGTTCTTATAGTTAAACAAAACATCTTCTAATCTAATCAAATTGCACAATGTTTTGGAGATGCAATAAATTTTCAACAGCCATAGTCTTTCTTTCTCTATATGTAAAACACATAGGGGTCTATTTTTCTCCAAACAAAAGATTCATAAACCTTTTCATAAAAGATTTCATCCAAAGCCTTGCCAGCTGGGCCCCCAAAATCCTGTCTTCACCTCTTAAACACAAATCTGGCTTTTCAGGAATAAATTTAAAATCTGCAGGTTTATTTATACCACTTGCAAATTATCCAAGCAAAACAAAATTACTAAAAGCTGCTATTTTGTGCAGTTTCTGGAATGAGCAAATTTACCTTTCACACTCTGCAATTTAAGAAATTCTTGGCGAAGCCTTTAAAGACTCTCTGTATTAGTGCTACCAGTAGAATCTAATTAAACAGTTGCATATACTTGTTAGTTGCTCAGTTTAGAAACTTAACATGAAGTCCAAAAATAAAACTACAGTGAGGCCTTTCATTACATTTTTCCAGCTAGACTAGAGACTGAAAAGAGTACATTTTTCACAGCTAAGCTGGTTTTCTGGCACACAGTAAATATTAAACAACATTTCAAAGTTTGAACACATGTACCGTACATGAAGGTCAAGTGAAAAAAATGCAAAGAATTTGTTTCTCGTTTTACACCAATTTTTCACCTGTATTTGAGATACGTTTCAGATTCACACAAACTACACATTTTCTGAAGCGTATATTGCTTACAGTGGTGCAATTAACTTGCAGGCAAGAAACAGGCAAAATGGACCTCTTCTGTTAACACATACAGTATCAATGTTAATGTTATTCTTTTTATTCACCGTTTTGGATATTTTTTAGGTCCACACTGAGCATGAAAAGATTACTTGTGTACATATTGCTACAAATGTTAAAACACTCAAGAGAAAATGTGATTGGCTCTTAAAATGTACAAGTAATAGGTTTATTCCATGCTAAAAAGAGAAGAAAGAAAAAGTTCTGGTAATGGAGCATTCTTCAGGTGTGAGAAAGACAGGGCAGTAAGCAAAGGAACACACCTTTCCCCTTCTCTCAATGACAGACTAATTTTCTTCTAAATTCTCTCTATTCATTTAATAAATAATCATCATCAATAAAGGGATTTTTGTGCAACCTGTGCAAACTGTGTGCATGTTTCTCTTTTCCACAGGAGAATTACCATCAGTCACATAAAGCATTTATATTATTTGGAGCTGAGGGAAAATCTTAAGTAGATTTGACTTAAGTAATTTGACTTCGTCTTGTTGAACTCTGACACATTAAAAAATGGTTCATATTAATTGATTATGATTTGACATGGAGTTCATTTGTACCATAAGCTATATGTATATGGCCAATAAGATGATCTTATCTAATATAGCATAGTACAGTACAGTATATGTTCTGCTTTTGTGGTAATCTCCCATTTACAGTACATCAAAGGTTCTTTGGCTTTCAGTTGACGAATGTTTCCGATGTCTACAATAACTCCAGACATTGCTTATAAGGTCAAGATGATGGGAAAATATTTATGTTTACTGGCTTTTGAGCCATTTCATTATACCATAAGTCCATTGTATTGTTTTTATTAAATATTCATAATCACAAGATCAAATTCCCCATCACATTTAGCCCTTTTCCTATGTTTTTAGCTTAAAATTATCTTATAATGTCCTAAACAGAGCCTAAAAGACTGAACAACATACTGTACTGAATCACAGCCCACAGGAAACTGATGAGGACCCTGCTGCAAACTAGCAAATCTGTAGTATAATCTTATGGTTGATTTCACATGTGCCATAACAGATCAAGAGAGCAGTCTTACCCACAGCTTGTTCTCAAAGTAAAAGGCGTCAAGCAGCTTGACAATGTAATGATGATCACAGGAAGCCAAAATATCAATTTCCACCATGTAGTCTTCCAGCTCATCTTCACTCTTTGTTTCAATCACCTTTGCAGCAGCCAGTACACCGTTGTCTTTGTTTCTCGCCTGCAAAATATGAAAAATATTTATCAATACATTATGAGCTAATGCAAATTAATACGTTTAAATAACTTCTTTCTAATGTGTTCATTAGAACACATCTATTTTGTGTCAATCGTCAAATTGTCTGAAATATATATTTAAACATGTACTGTACCCGGTACTTTTGTAAAAGTCACAATTTAAGCAATTATACTTCAGAATCTGTGACAACATCCAGATGTAACATAGCAGAACAAGTGCTAATGCTTGTATTGTTTTTATAGTGGTCGATAATTACAGCTTTGTCACAAAAGTAATATAATAAGTAATTTATATGTCCTTCTAGACCTGGCAGTTAAATCCAAATTTGAGACTTGCACATACTCAAATTGTCATGTGTCCTCTCTGCTTTGATTCCAGCTTCTGTGCATGTTCTTTTCCACTGTGGTGTTATCACACTTTTTTCTTACATTGCTGTGAAAAACCAGTGTGTATTTTAGACCCTTTCAGAGGTTTGCACACAAACTGCACATACACAGCATAAACAGCAGGACTGTCAATGAGAAGCCCTTCTGAAATCCCTAATATATTGTGGTCTTTCACATAACCTGAGAGCCTCAGAATCTTAACATGGCTACACACCAAAGAGGTTAATAATCATACTTCAACCTGCACTGACCAAAGCCCTATATAACACAAAGGTCATAAGATGACAGAGAGATAACATGCTGCAAGATGGAAAAATAAAAATCAATTGCAGGGAATTGTACAGAGCGAGTGTCTAGTGTTCCACTCCTTAACTTAGCTACAAAAAGATTATTCATTACCAATGTTGTTTCATCGCACACCTTAGTAGACTACATCATTCAGATCATGTCTGCCTGAAACACGCTGCAGTTCTATAGGTGGGGCTGGGGTTTGTGGTTAGTTTACTAGGAAATGACAGTTTTAACAGCCACCCAGTTACAATATCGCTTCTGTTTTTAAAGTTAAATATAGAAAGAAATTCAGAGTCAGAAAGAATTAAAAAAAAAATTAAAACCTAACTTAACTAAACTAATGTCACAGTCATGTAAGTTAGCTTTGATACAACAAGGAACATACTAACTACATCTAAATTAAAGAGGTACAAAAGTTAAGAAACTCAACTGTATTTTAGGTTTCTGTCAGGTTTTCAGGTTATATTTTCCTCATACAAAGATAAACACAATAAAACCAAGTAAACACAGAGCTGTAAAACCAGAATGCATATGAAGTGCAAACTAACAAGCAGTCAGCTTCCTGCTGGGCTACATTTCGAAAATATCACAAAAAGGAAACTCCACACCCAGTCAGGAACCTTCAACAAGTCCCCCAGACAAACATCTTTATATGACCTAAGTTTACCAGAAAAAGACAAAACTCTCAAAACCAGAGCTGTCTATGTACAAAAAAGCAAATGAGTTTTAAGACAGGATAGAATGGAATATCATACACTACCCAACATAGTTTTGCATGATTCTGACAAACAAAAGTCACTGGAGAATACAGATTCGCCCTTCTAAGTTTTACAGGTAAGAAGTTTCTCAGGAATGCTTGGTCTAGGCCACAATGAACCACCAATCTCCTACAAAAAATTAAATAATGGCTTGTAGTATGTTATTGTCCAGTGCGCAAACAGTGGGCAAATAGTGCAAACATTGAGCGCTTAGTGAGCGTAAGACTTCCTGAATATTTTGAATATTACACTAAATGTAATAGCAAATGATTGGAAGAGAAGTATAATGTATAATTTCTAGGGAAAAAAGGTGACTCAGATTGAGTTATTTTGCCAATCGAATCAATGCCGACACCCACTTTTACAGTAAATGAGAATCAGTCCACAAACCCACGGTCATGGAGAAAACCTGTTGTAGTATAGTACCCTCCTTAACATAAGAGCACAAACACATCCAGAATGGAAGCCATTGCTCCCATTTTCTTCATTTCATTTAGCAGCCAAGAGAGCCTAAAACTGTCTAGCGGCTTCTTGAAACTGAGACTTGGCTTCGATCACCTGACTGGGAAGCCTACTCTAGATACCCACAACAATTTCTGTAAGCATTTCCTGTTCTCCGTCATAAACAGATTCCTTTTTAGTTTTGAGTTGTGACCCTGTGCCCTTATTTCACTACCGAGTGTGTAACAGTCCCCTGGATTAACTGCATCTAGAACTCTTAGGATTTTATACACTAAATATAATCAAATAGGCCTATTTTTATCTTTTTTGTTCTAGACTGAAGAGCCATACATTAGTGCCTTTAACCTCTCTGTATGCGACAATGCCTTGAGAACAGGAATTATTCTTGATGCTATTGTTTGAACTCTTAAGGGTTTATCAACCTTTTGGTGGCAAGGTAATCAAAAACAGAACACAATGCTAAATGAATTCTTATGCAATTTAAAGGCACTCTGACTTTGATTTCAACTTTTTTCTGTAAACCTAAGTATTCTGTTTGCTCCTTTTATTGCTTCCTGTAATGCCTGTCTTGATGAGGACATAAACACACAAATCACTTTCATGTATAACTTCCTATAGTGCAGAATCATCCATATTTTGTCTACATTAGCTATATTATTTCCACATTTGCCATGTTCGTAATTGCACGATCTGAAGAAAATGTTTCAATAAACGTCACACGTGTTCTAGTGAAAATTCATGTTGTGCCAATGAGGGAAAAAAACTGTAGTTTAACCAGTTCTTTTAAATATAGGAGGTTATGCATTTGATTATCGCTAAGTCTATTAAGATGTGTAGCTTAGTACAACAACATCAAGGCTCTCTGAAGACCTGGAAATCCCCAGAAAGCATGTGTGAGCACATACAGTAAAACACGGTAATGCAATGTCACATGCAAAGCTCTGCTTCACCTATTTTTATTGAGCTCCGTGATGCTCCTCCTCTACATTTAACTGTACAGTACACACCACATGGAGCAATCAGTAGCTCTCCTACACATCACACTAAACACTTAACCTCACAGAATCTGTAGAGCCTTACTAATAAGGCTCTACAGATTCTGTAGCAATTAATATTATTAATTGCTTACACTTATATAGCTCCACTCAAAGCACTTTACAGGTAATGGGCTCCCCTCCACCACCACCAATGTGCAGCATCCACCTGCGACGGCAGCCATAGTGCGCCAGAACGCTCACCACACATCAGCTATCAGTGGGGAGGAGAGCAGAGTAATGTAGCCAATTCATAGAGGGGGATTATTAGGAGGCCATGATTGGTAAGGGCCAATGGGAAATTTGGCCAGGACACCGGGGTTACACCCCTACTCTTTTCGAGAAACGCCCTGGGATTTTTAATGACCACAGAGAGTCAGGACCTCGGTTTTACGTCTCATCCGAAAAACGGCACCTGTTTACAGTATAGTGTCCCCGTCACTATACTGGGGCATTAGGACCCACATGGACCGCAGGGTGAGCGCCCCCTGCTGGCCTCACTAACACGTCTTCCAGCAGCAACCTTAGTTTTCTCCCATCCAGGTACTGACCAGGCTCACACCTGCTTAGCTTCAGTGGGTTGCCAGTTGTGAGTTGCAGGGTGATATGGCTGCTGGCCTTAATGTCCTTAATGCAAGGACTCTCACTGTAGAGAATTATGGAGCTGTACAAAATAAACTTCAATACCCCTTACATAACTAATTCTGCTGCAGCTGTACAAACCTTCCAGACTTAATCAAGCTCATAACCTCCTTCTCCCATGCGTGAAAGCGTATACACACTCACAACACCATCTCTAGTGCTAAAACGCAGCATAATACAACATTCAATCGGCTCAGTTTTCAGTTACTGACACACATCTACAGAAAGCTATTACAGTACATTAGACCTCTTTAGAGCAAAGATAGAGTCCATGACAAGCTGTAACCTCTGTTCATCCAGGGTTTCTCTTTAGCTTTGGAGAAAGAATGCACTCTTGCCATAAAGGAAAGCTCAATGGCGTCATCTCCCATTCACAAAAACACCATAGCAAAATGACTACTAAAATTGTTAAAGGCACTTTTCGTGCCTGTGCAGCTGACCTATGGAGGTGAAACCTCTACTTTTTAGATGGAACAATGCTTTTCAAGTACTTTTACCACTCTGTTGATACTGTACAGAATCAAAAAAAAGGAGTACAGATTTTCTCCTATAAATATTTTCTTTAATTTCATTGAGAAGCAAGGCCTGAACAATGTCTAAAATAATCCATGTAATCTATATAAGTGACAGCTGAAAAATACAGAACCGTGATGTCCTGCTCAGATTGATTCTCCAAAGCAAAGGCCACAGGATGCCAATACAGAAAACAATGAAAACAAAAGTGTACGCTGACTGCAAGGAACCTCTTCTTCCTTCAGAAACAAAAGCAGACTCAAATCGCGATCACAAACATTAAAGCACATAAATCATTTTTTTTCTGCCAAGGCTCATAGATACTTAAGAATATACTTTCAATTGAGTATATGAACTATGAATATACCATGGGAAACTAGTTGAAATATTGCGCACAAACAGGATTGCTACACCTGCCAGCAAAATCAATACTGTTGTTTTAGGCTTTGCCAGAAGAGTCACTGGGAGTTACCCCCCTCTTAAACCAAAAAGTCAAAAGCAAGACTGTAAAAACAGTTCCAATACATGTACTACTTTTCCCCATATTAATTTCTTGTAGTTTCACAGTATCCATGAAGCTACATTACCTTTATCAAGAACCATATTTGAAAGCTTTCTAATTATTCCACCTCAATTAGTCAGCATTAATGCTGTTACGGTTCCAGCAAATCCCATGAATAGCAGGATAGCATCCAATCATCAGTTTAACATTAATATACTGTACAGTATATGCAGTGATGGAATTCAATTATTTACATCTCCAAACTCTGAAAGAGTCCATACTTATCGAAGAGACAGCTTACGCATTGTGCATTCAGAAAAACTAAGTATTGGCGATTGAGAAGTGGCAGGCCCACAGACATATTTTGCTTATGCCTTTTCCATCACTGCAGATAAACGCTTTTATTTCAGCACCTGACCACATTGTTTGCATTTTTCACAATGGTTGATAAACGTGCTTCCAACATCAAGCTGAAGAAAAACCCATATGCTTAACATAGCCAAGCACTTGTGGGGAAACAAAGACATTATAGCAATATAACCACATCCATAATTTTGACTAACTGCACTACCTGTCAGAATCTTATTTAGAAATGGATTGTGTAAATGTGTGCAACTATAGGTAGCAGTTTTAGTTTGGCTAAAAAGTACACTGCATGATGTCAGAACATATCGCATATGGTACCAGCAGAAAGCAACTTCTGTGACTCAGGGGGCCACACAGTTTTTGAGATGGTCAGTGTGGCTTTACAGAGATGTTTTGGAATATGTTCTTATTATAATATGACCATAAATATGGAACTGGAACTGCAGTTTGTGTGTTTTAGAACAAATTTTCCATTAATGTCTAATGTACCAATTCTAAGCCCTATATTCTTTATACTGATCTCATTAAAGAAATATAAAATGTGTTTGCCTGTTGCAGTACAACTTCCCTTCTTGCTCTAAAGGGTCCACTGTTCTCCTACAGTACATCTACAGCGTAACTGCAGTGTAGGTCTTTCTAAGTACCCTAGCCAACACGAAATGGTCCAAAAACATCCTTCCAGGTTGAACGTGAAAGAACTAAAGAAAAGGACAGAACAACAGGCTATTCAAAAAATCTAAACGCTTATTTATCAATCCCAGGAAAATCTCAGCCCTGTTCAAGAATATGTTTCTGCCAGAGTCCATTAAGGTGACAGCTTCAGCTCTACCCAAACCCAGGATCCAGATGCTGGAGAGATCTCGGAGTACATACAGTATGCCTCTGAGCTCAGGGATCACTTCCTAGAAAATACCCCTGATAATATCAGCAGTACAGTGAGACTACTCAAGCCCAAGGGCTTCTGCTAGCTCTATCCGCTTACCGTAACATTAACATCTGATTAGCCTGCATTTTGCCTTTTAAAAGATTGGTATTTTTATTTCCCCATAATTACACCCCACCCATAAAACAAGATTCACCCTTTAAATGCCACTCACATGCACAATCTTTAGACACAAGTGAACTAGAGACCAGATACTACAAGTTCACTAAGTGACAATAATAATCTCAACCACATAGTTAAACAGAAACGATTAAATAGTTTTTATCTTCGTTTAAATACTCCGTGTAGACTATTTTCTGTGTGCCGTCACCATCCCCCCACATCCTTCCTTGTTGGGAGATACTGTAGCTTATGGTGAAACAGGCGTATTCAATTTGTTTTCAGACTTCAAAAAGCCTACAGCCCGACTTGCAGATATATATTTTTTAACTTCAATTGAACCTCCCCTGCAGAAAGTCTGATGACCTCTGTAAAAACATGCTGCATCCTCAATAAAGGGCATAAACACGTGTTCAAAATCACCACCCCAAAGGACACAACTGCTACAGAAGCATCCTGCCAGGAAACAGTCAATTTAAGTGCCTGCCTTCCAAGTTAAAGGCTTATCAACAGGTCTCCCTAAGGTTTGGGTTTACATGCAGAGCCACATGAGATCTTGTAGAGAACTCACATCCTGCTCACACCCACCGTCAAGAGTTTATCGAAGACCGCACATGTCCATCTGGGAAACGGAGATTAGGAACCTACAAGTTTTGTTTCAGTAACTTCTTATTATCAAACATTTCAAAGTATCATTTACTGTGGAAATAATAAATAAATTTGTATGAGTACTACTGTACAGTAGGTTAAAACCTCAGGCCCGCTTATATACTTTGTTCCCACAGATTAAACCAACATGGTTTTTTCCCCTGCCAACTGACAACTCTTTACTGGGAATTCTTACTGAAATGTTCTGAAAAACTCACCGGATTTAATACTCAGTCCATCCTCACATGCATAAAATCAAACACTTCTAGCATGGAAGATGATCTATTTGGTTTGTTTTAAACTAATCAGGCTAACAAATAACTGCAGGCTATAATGGTACTTTAAAAATAAAATATAGTAACTTCAATAGAACCAAAAAGATCCAGACACTGACCTATATTGTTTTCTGGTGTACTTTAAATACTGTAAAGTGTCACTGTCTCCCCACCTTCTTGTGGCAAGCTGTCCAGAAATAAGTGCTATACAGTAGCAAAGAACTGTACTGGCTGCTAAGAGATACAAGGTCACATTAAAAAAAAGATATACTATTGGACACAAACAACTAGCAGCATATTCCAATCTTAGCCATCTTGTATTTGAAACCTGTTAACTGCATGAACCTATGATTGAACTTAAATTGCACACCAAAGAGAACTTTTAAATTTGCTCTTTAGGTACTACCTCTACTGTTGAAATGTACTCCATTTTAAATCTTAAGATCCACAAATCATGACCACGTTAACATTAAAAAAGGGAAGATAAGAATTAAGCAGGAAGCTAACTGGTCATTGCCTTTTCTCCACCCAAAACTGGCCTGTGAAGTTCAACAGTAGGTACTACTTAAAAACAGAGGAAATATTGGAATAGAAACTGCCTTGCATGTTATATATTAACCTAAGCAATGCTTAGTGCCATAACATTAGTGTCATTAAGGTGCCATTAACGGCACAATTGTAGCCCCACACCACAATTTAACATTTCTCACTCTGACCTGCCTTCAGCAGGTCTGGAGAGTTACAAAAGCAGTGCCCTAGAATTCTATAGACATTCCACCAGCAAATATGACATCAGTAGCATCTGAAAAACACACAGCCACTCCTACAGAGGCACCATCTTCCTCCAAACATTCATTAGGCTGTGGTCTGCTCTTCCTCCTACTTCAGCAACAGACTATGATCAGTCTATGAGCAATCAGGGTGATGGCACCAGAAACATACTCTCAAGACTAAGAATCACATGAAAGGAGGGCAGTGGTGATCTCTATGGCTCAACCATCACATTTCCAAAACCTTAGTAACGCAGCATGATACAGTGCTGTTACGTATCTGTGTTATGGCATGCATTATTTTCCATGGTGTCATTTGCTCTTTTCATTGTTTTCTTCTTTGCAAAATAGAAAAAACACAATAATGACATGACAATAAAAAGTTTACTCTGTGAGGCAAATTAAGTATAAGCTGAACCAATAGGGTCTAAGACAGAATATAGGACTGGTTTTACACAGCCTGCTTTGCACTAAACTTGCAATTTCTGATCTATCTTATTATTATAATTATTATCTTAGCATCAGCAGGTCTATGATTAAGGCTATGATTAGGGCTGAAACCAGAAGTGGAACTGGACTAAAACCCAAACCTGTTCTTGGAGATATCTAATCTGTCAGTTTTTTAGGTAGCCTTTTAAGTGCTTAAAGATCACATTAACCTTAACTAATGAAGGTGTTCATTGGCCAATTACGCAAGAGGACAGTCCGCAGGGATGGTTATAAAAGCTGTTTTAGGTATGCAAATTACCCATTTTAAGTGCATGATAAAAAAAATTGTTCTGCGATGTCAGTGATAAAAACGGGTAGATAGTGAGCAGACTACTAAACCCTTCTGACATCGAATAAAAGGAAGCCAGCAAAATCAACTAAAATCAGAAACGGAAATGTTAAACTTCTATGAAGCGCCTCCAACCAAAAAAGGGTCACCCTCATTTACAAAAATATATAGAAATACGTTATCTATTTTTCTATTTAATGCACACATAATAAAGTTATGTTGAAATCTACGAACGTTGAGTTATAGCGTACAGGAACGTCGTGAAAGTAAGTAAGAACAAGGAGGTGGGAACACGAAATCATTCAGTATGCACCAGGTTGCACAACTCTTTTCCTTAAAATTGAGCGGCAGTGGAAAACAAATCTAACCAATAGCAAATTTACAAAAAAAAAGTTTACTTTATGAGCGGGACTTGCTCAGACTTTATGTGAGTTTGATGATACATTCGTAAAATATGCTCAAACTTTCCTGGTGCATGCCAACAGAACAGGTTTATGACAGGCTCTGCACTGACTTTTGCCGGCTTGTTGCACGAGTCTATGGCATAACACTGGTACTGTAACTACAACACTCACGGTTTAAACCAAATCCCCACACGTCAAATGTTGTTACTGTAACCAGTAACTGTCCAAACTCGTGTCAGTAATACAATGCATCTGTTTTCGCTTCCTTATTTATAAACATCTACAAATGCTAAATGAAATGAAAAAGAAGCCCAGAGCGCTTACCTAAAACTTACCTTGTAAACTTTCCCAAATGCTCCATCTCCCAGCTCTCCAATAATTTCCCAAATGTCATTGGGGTTTAAGTCCCGGTGTACGTGTTCATACTGCTTCTGTTTCTTTCTGTCTAAACTGGAGAGTCGCAATATTTTGCTGAATTTCGCTAAAGCCATGTTTCTTCCCCGAAATGTAGCTCCCTTAAAAAAACAGCTTTGTGAATGAAAAGTTCACCTTTTGCTGTCGCTAATTTCATTCACGCTAAACAAGCGTGTGGAGGCTGACCACCCATTACAAAATAAAATAAGCAGCTGGAGTTTGTTTTCTAAGTATTACTGTGACTACACCCGCAATTAAAGGATTGAATATATAAACATACAGTCACATAACACTAGCCATATCTACATTATATCCGCCTGTGCTCTTTTAGCTCGCTTTTAACACTTAAAATATGAAAGTGCTCTTCACAGCAACTCCGTAGCCTCTCATTACTTCAACTCTGCCCACCTGCTACTGCTGAACGCATTTAACTCTGAAACTCAGCAGAGAACGAAAGCCCCACCCTACCCTTGACCTCTCTGCCCCTGCAGCCATCTTGAATTTGTAGTTTTCTAGCTGGAGTTTCGATATGTTAATCTCTAAAACGATGTATGTGAAGAACTACATATACCATAAACAACTATCGTGGGCAGGCTTGTTGGAATTTGGAGAGAAGTCCCCTCTAAAGATTTAATACTATGGCAATAATATATAATAATGATAGATGACATGTCATAATGAAGTAAAGTGACACCATGGGATTCTAGTGAATTAGTTTCGTGTTTCACAGTACAATGTTATTAAAATAACATGTTTTATCTTGTTATGTAGTTATTTCATTTTTTATTTTTGGTTTCATGCTGTTTTACTACTTCTTACGTTGCACAGATGTGTTTGTTCGACAGCAGCAAAACGCTTTTTCTTTCAGTTAAAAACAGTGGCTGCTGTCGCTTGTGAATTCCCCCGAATGGGCTTTGCAATACTACGAAGATGTCTTTTTCTGCCATCTGGTGGTTGTTAGGCGTATAGCTGTTGTCTGATTGCACTTTTTTTTACCACTAGACAGAGACAAAACTCTAGGGACCATTTCCTAGAGTTTCCAAGTTTCCTTTTTTCAAAACTGTGTGGGAAAACCAAGAATAGTCCTGTTGCCAGCTGCAAAAAGAAGCAAAGGTGCTGTTTACACTGAGCACACAGAAACCATTTTTTGTAATGTTGTAAGATATTACTACTTTGTTGAAGTAGTCCAGGTGGGTAGCTGCGTAAGCATGCGTAGACTGCAAAGGAACAAGTAATAGGTTGTGGAGCCTTCTTCACACCTGAAGAAGACTCCATGTCCAAAACGTTGTGTTTTCTTTCTTATCTTTTCAGCATGGAATAAACCTATTACTTGCTACTTTGTTGAATCTCAGTAAAGTAGATAGTGGCATTTTATGGGTTTGCTGATACAATATGAGTATAAAATCTGAATACCAGGCTTTTACTATTGCAATAGAAATTAATTTGCTGACTGAGGAATTGAAAAAATGGTACAGTAAGTGGAGGTTTATATTTGTGAAGAAGAGTTCCAACATTGCCTTTTTAAGGACATAAGAAAGGTTGTAATTGAGGGCAGGCCTTTCAGCCCATCTTGCTTGTTTGGTAGTTCAGTAGCTATGTATATTGGAATTTATACAGCCACATCTTGAGCTTAGAGTCAGATTTGCACCCTACTGGCAAGGAAGTTCCAGATAACCACAAGTCTTTGGGACTGCACATATTGGTTCCACCACTGAGTTCAAAGTAGTCCACCAGGCTGGCTCTGTCAATACCCTTGTTATCTTTATATACTTTTGGATCAAAGCTTCTATCACTCTTCTTCATCTAGACTAAAGAGATTTAGTTCCTTTATTCTGCAGTATTTGACAATTCTCTGAGGCGAGATATCTTATTGCTGCCCTCTCTAAACTTTCTAAGGCAAGAATATCCTTTTGTGGTCAGGTGATTAAAACTAAACAAGTTATTCAAAATGAGGTCTCTCTATTTGTAAAACTTGAGCATATTAGCGATACTCCCAAACATTTTATTTGTTTTTTCTTTATTTCCCTGCATTATCCTGATGAGGGCATGGAAGAATATCAATAAACACGGAAATCCTTAAAATCCTTTTCACACCTAGCTTGTGTAATGTTATGCAGTGCTTTTCATGTATTTCACATATAGCATACATAATGTGCATAGTACTGTATGTTTCATGCACAATATGTTATGGTTAAAATATTTCATGGTTAGAATGTAATACTGTATGAACAGTATATATTATGCTTCATGTGGAGTATAAATTGAATCTTTGATATGCAGTTTCTTTCATTTTAATAAAGGCACATTTTATGCTGAAAAGTAGAAAGAGAAAAAAGTTGTTTCGACATAGGATCTTCTTCCTTTTTATGTCTTTCTCCAGAGTAAAAAATCCTGGGCTTCAACAACCACCACATCTCGCCCTCCCCCCAAACCAAACAATTCCTAAAAGACTGAATTAAGGAAAGAAAAACATTCCAAATTCACAAAGATCTCAATTAGCTAATAACCTTTAGAACCCCACTGAATAAGACACGTGTTTTTTGTTCATTAATTTAAGGGATAATATTAATAATATTATAGAATAAAGCCATGCAAGCAGATGGTAAGAAAAAATGATGTTTTTCATTGCATGAGAAAACGTTTGTTTTATCCACATTTCTGAGAAACCTTTGTTCTGGAATGATAGTTAAGTAAGGTTGCATGCCTCTAGGCATCATTCAAGGACCCAAAGGCAGTAAGCACTGATTGTTCACATCTCCAGCTTGGTGCATTTGACTTTGTCTTCTATGACTCCTGGGAGTATGTGATTGACTCTAGCCTGAGGTGCACTGCAGTTCTTTTCACATTACTGCAACTTAGTTTGGAAGTTCTTAACTCTGCTCAGAGCTCAGGGAGCGCACTCACTTCTGTCAGTGATTGAAAACAGTACCCAAAGTGGTTTATCACACCATTAACAATTTTCCTGTATTTCTATTTTGCACCCTAAGGGCAGCTACTACAATTGTAATCATTTATCAATATAACCTGTCAGCTTTCTGCTGAAAATATCCTTTAACCCCACTGTAACATTTACCATTAAAAAACATTGAGTGGTGCCAGTAGATTTCTTTTTATTGATATCATTATGATTAAATTAAACTTCTAAATCATTCTGAGAAATACTAAAGTACTGATCAATACACAACCAAAGATATGTTCATTTGTACAGGATGTATTTGTGAGCTACTGGAGATAGATTAATTTGTAAAATATGTGAAAGACTATTCCGTTAGCTTCTATTTCAATGGTTAAATAAAATGATTGAATATGAATCATTTTCAATTGATGCTCCAATATAACTACAGCTGTCCATTTTGAAAAACAGGTCTTGACAAAGATAAAAGATAGACTTTGTAAGCACAGTTTACAGTACGTTTAGTAGCAACTTAACCCCACTTTCACCAAAAATAATTGCTTTCGGTTACAAAAAGGTACTTTGCAAGATATTTTGGGAGATCTAGGAATCAGTAACTTTTCGATGAAATGTCTGGGAGCAGCTGCAGGGGTATAGATGGGGTGGCAGGAGAGGTTCGAGAGAATTCAACTTTTGGAAGTCCTAGGTGAGAGACTTATATAGTGTTCAAGATTATGATCTAACCTACTGTACCTCCCGAATTTCTATTATGATTTCTGTTATAATTCATTTTTTCAGTCTTCAAAAATTGACTTCCGTGTGCCTTTACAAAAACTCTTTGACATATATAATACTGAATTGCTTAAGAACTTAATTCTGGCTAACATCTGTATTTCCCAAAAATGTACTGTATATTGCATACAGAATTCTCCTGTGATGCTACATTATTCTGTCAAGTCATGCAAGTACAAAGAGCAATTGGTGTAATATTGCCACATTTACAAGAAGGCTCAACATAAATGCACTTTTACAGTAAGTATGAATGCTATTATAATGGTGGCGGGTGTGTGTTTAATTGAGCTTGTCTGCTCAACTGGTCTTTCACTATGCTTTATTTACCATGTGATTGCAGCTATTGCTGTTGAGTGAAGAGATAGCACAAAATAACACCTGATACATCTGTGCCATAACTAGATAGAGCCAGTAGGCTAAGAAGACCTGATCTGACACGTTCTCATTATCCACACACTGAAGTGTCAATGAGATGTTGACACTGAGGCAAAGCCAGATGATTTTAGTTGAAGTGGAGGAGTTCTGTGAAAATAGTAACAAAGACAGAGATCCTAATCTATATTTTGAATGTCTACTATTCAAAGTTTTAA
Organism: Atractosteus spatula; assembly: GCF_055471065.1. Lineage (NCBI taxonomy): Eukaryota > Metazoa > Chordata > Actinopteri > Semionotiformes > Lepisosteidae > Atractosteus > Atractosteus spatula. The sequence goes on from NC_142719.1 coordinate 28,426,031, forward strand.
TAGTACAAAAAGAGTTACAAATGAAAAGAGGCCATTTGGCCCATTTGTTCTTTAAGTTAGCTATTAACTAATTGGTCTGAAAATCACATCCAGCTGTTTCTTGCCAGGATATCATTTTCAGTAGTTAATTAACTTCAACACCAATCCTAATATTTAATTTATGAACATAATACATTTTTTTACCAACCTAAACGATGCAATCAGCTTGAAACACAGTTTATATTGGTTAATAATAATTGAAATTTTAATTGTAATCAATGTACAGAGCTGGAAAATATGCAGTATATTGGTCTGATAAAAAATAAGTTTCAGAAAATATTTTGAATAAGTCACACAATTTCAAAACTGTGTAGATAATGAATTTATAAATATTAAACATTGGAATCTTATGAGGTTTCTTTAAATGGTCCATTTTATCTTCAGCCATATACCAGTAAATAAAGGGTCAAGTTAATATTTCTTATGTTTCAAATATTGAACTTTGATTTGACAAATTGAAAATGTTGCACTTTATTTGTAAATTTTCCTAACACGTATACAAAAAAAATGTTTGGGATTCATGCCTCACTTATAGTCTTAGGGTGTTTTTTGGTGTAATCTGTTGTAACATGGGGGTGGATGGCAAGAAGACCCTGCAAAACAGAACAGTACAAGTGCTATCTGCTCAGCAAAAGCCACACTTGGCATTGCTCAGCTTTGGTCTGAGAAGAGGTAACCTGCATGTAGCTTGGTGAATCAAAACATGCCTGTCACTAACTCTGAAGCATGACTCACTATCAAGAAATCCCCTGTGTGCTTTTCATTTGGCTTTCATAAAGTCTCTGAAACTGCTTAAACTGCATGGGCTTGTACCGACTGGAGATCCGGTAGTTATGTACTGGATTTGTTGTCTAATGAGTAACCAGTAATAGGCCTGTATTTTAAAAATGTTTACTGTCCACATAGTAAAAAGCAAAAAAGTGTCTTTGAAGCTATTCATGGTCAACATTTAGTTGCTGTTTTATTTCCAGGAAATGCCCCTTAAAAGATAAAAATTGGAATTTATTATTGAAAATATATGGCTCATTATTTAATATTTGCAATTAATTATTCACACATTTTTATTGCTTGGAATATGCAATCACATTTTTCATGTAAGCTGTAATCCACTTATCAACTAGGGGTATTCTGGTTTCACCTTTTCATAAAAGCCTGTTTTCATAAGATGAATCTCATCAGCAGGCAACAATAACAATGTATTGGTCCTTACCTGGGCTCTCTGGGTTGTGGGTGAAAAGTTAAATGAACTCTCATTTTAGGCCATGTAGAATTTTAAACAATAAACCAATGCACCATTGAAAACAGAATATACTCATATTGATATCCATACTCATTATATTGTTATCATCACATGTTTTACTATTTAAATCTGTTATGAATAACCCTCAAATACCTTCTCCCTTTTATATTTCACATTAAACGAACAGCACTACTATTACTACTAGTACCTAAATAAAAAAATGCCAGTAGAGGCAATTATTGATTTGTTAACTTGTTAAGTAAAACCAAACATCAGCAAAATGTCTATATTACAGATTCTAGAAAAGAACAGACCATTTAAACAGCTTTCAACTCTAGTCAGAATTAGAACAAGCATGTTGTAAACAAAACTGATAAGTTCTTGCCATGTACAAAGTGCAGATCAGATTTGCTTTAAATGTAATATCGCAGCTCTCTTTTAAAAAGTGTTTTTTTTCTCACTGTGTAAAGTGAATTACATACCTGGCTGAAACACACTTGCGATTATTAATATTTTTTCTTTCAGATTTTCATGCAGGGTTTGAATATCTGGCTGTAATAGGGTTTTTCATTTGTATCTCCATAACAAGCTGTCCAAGATAGCAAGAACATCCTTTATTTTTGTGAATTGGCAAATGCTCCTTTTTCTATCAGATGAAAAAAAAACATCTTCTAACATTTTAAACAACATTTACATTAAATTAAAGCTTCAAAAACAACAAAAGTGTGGAGGTGAAATAGATCCCTCAATCACAAATATAAAGGCTGCTTTTATATCATCAAAGAGATTACCTATCATTTCCTCTTGATCCATAGTGAGAACTTTAAGGGTGCACTGGGTTCTGAAGACGTAATTTCCTTTTACTTCATGATCTGGAAAAATTGCATTCGTTGTTTTCTAGAATTGAAAGAAGCTTGAGAGCAGCAAAAAATAAAACTCTTATGGTACATTATATATTCTTAAATTGTTCCATTCATAATGGGAGAGTATGTCAATGGAAAGAATAGACATGATAGGCAGAATCTTTTAAAGGTTATTTCTAAAGCTGCAGTGATGTGTAAACACAGCAGGAAAAGCCTACTTCAAGTTACATAATGTCTTTTAAGTAACCAGGAACACTGTGTTCCTCAGGCTCCAACAATTAGACCCTGACATGCAGCTGCTTTGGAAATGCATGGTTTGACTTTGTTGTAATGCAAAGTCTAGACCAGAAGAACAGAATGAAAGTAAACGTTTGGCAGGTGGTGTAAGTTCATAAGTTCCTGCTACTTGATGAACTGGTACTGTACCGACTGTACAACCAAAACAGGGTTGGATCTTCTGGTGCAGTATTTGTTTTTTGTGCTGCAATTCAGATGATCCCACCTAGCACTCAAATGAGAGGTGTGCAGATACCAGAGTCAAGGAAAACTACACTGAATTTAGTTACAGCCATTGATTCTAATGAAATGATAATACCCATGATTGACACCCAAAGAAGGCTCCACAGCCCAAATGTTGTGTTTTCTTTCTTCTCTTTTCAGCATGAATAAACCTATTACTTGTTCCTTTGCATACCCATGATAATGCCCTTGGCAACCGTAACCCATTGGTTTGGCACTTTCTGGCCACACAGAAGGAAATTTCTAGGTAAAATATTGATAAATTCCAGCAAATGCACCTTATAATATTTCATACTCATCGGATACATTTAACCAGTTTCTTAATCATCATTTTGTTTCAGGATTTTGTCACCTACAGTGCACTCCATTGCTATCCTTTAATTTCCTCAGTAGATGGCACTAGCTTTGTTCTGTATATTGTTTTTATTATCTGGTTATGCTTTTAAATAAGATTTAGCCTGCTTTAAGTACAGATATGTACAGTATAACGGGCAGAAGAGGTTTATATATTTATGTGACACATTTCTTTTGATAGAAGACTGAACACAAATGCCTTACAAAAGCAGCAAAAATGATAACGTTGTATTGAAACTGAAAAGAAAAATATATATATAAACTTCCAAGAAGGGATATAATGTAATTTATTTTTTTCCAACGTTTTACAGTTAAAAAAACCCAAGCATGTGTAGTCTTCAAAACACTATACTACTGCATGTCTCCAAGGAAAACGTCTCAGTTCTCCTCCTCGTGTAGCATAGTTTCACTAAATCACTGGAAATTTACATGAGTCAAAGCACGAAGAAGAAGTGGAAGTAGAAGTTTTAATATTCCATTTTAATTTTACCTTTGAACCTCATCCTCATATAACACACATGAATACACACGTCTGTCAAATACCTATCCGGCAAAACCTGTATTTTATATTTTATGTAGTGTGCGTTGACTGGAATTCACTCACATGTCATAAATTTACCAAACCAAAATTTAAAGCTCTCACTCATCTACCCACTATCAGAATCCAGTTATATGTGGTAAGGGTCATTGAATGCAAAACGACACTACACCCATCAAGCCTTTATCAAAAGCGGCAGGAAAATGGAGATTCCGGGATAGGCTCCGGGTTGTCTTGACCTGTCTCAGGAACAAGCGGATTTTTGATAATGGATAAGTAAAGGGTCTTGGATTTAGGAGGGGGTAGTACAGAGCTTTGGAAATAGCGAGCGTCTAGTTAAAGCTGTATTTCTATCGGGGAGGAGTGGCTTTGGGATGAGGAACGAAGTTTGGCTGGAAAGCAGATCTGGAGGGGGGCTGCGCCGCGTCTTAAAGCAGTCAGTCAGCCTTGACCTCTGTGAATTGATGGATAGGAACAAGGCCATCTTGGCAGTACCCACCTTAGTCAGGAAAAAAGAAAATGTTGCACTGTAAGCAAAACCGAAAATGACATGTTACAGTATTCAGGAAAACCTGCCACATAACCCTGACCTACACAATTAAGCACTGAAAAGCAATTCCTAATGGATGGATACGGTGGTCTTAACACCTGCTATTTTTGATCTCTGTTTCTTCTCCTGAAAATAAGATTGTAACCTACCGTGCTGGCATTTTTTAACTATTAGACGTAATACTTCTGTAACGTTAAACATTTTACTTCGTTGGGGCCATAACAATAGGTTCTAAACGGTTTTCTTTGGGTCTTTACAGGATTTAAATTGATCTTACACAAACCACCACCAGCACCTTACTTTATTAGAACAAAAAGTATTTAGTTTTGTTTCCCATAACAGATATGGTTCGTGCTTAAACCGAGATATTTTAGATGTACTGTATCAATCGTGATTTTTCTTTGTATAAATGCATGGGGTGAAAATATTTCGTTTTCAGTCGGTAATTTAAACATTATCTGCAACTCCAATTCGAATAGCAGATTAACTACAATGGACAAATTTCTCCTGAAGATTTATTTAGCATTTGAGCCATCTATTTATACAATATTGTTAGTTCTGATTGTCCCGAAGTATTATAAACCAAGTTTAAAAGAACCTAAAAAATAATGCTAACTGGTGACGAATCCAATAGACTGTTTTAAAATCTTTTTTCAGTGAGAGAGTAACTGATAGTATGTTGCAGTTAAGCATTTTTCTTCCTGAAAAGAAACGGATTTGAAGTTTCTATAAATCTTAAATTTAGAAATAAGACATTAACGCCAGACTCATAACTCTTAGTCTTAAGCGTTAAGTATCACAGGCTGACCCTTGACATACTGTACAGTATCAGTAAACGTTCTTTCATTTGTACATTATCAATTTCATCTCAAAGTTTCCATTACTCTATTATATATAGGTGGGGATCCACTTTGGCCATTAGGATAAACCCCGCGTCATAGCAGAAAATTATTTTAAATAGTCCTTTGGTAGTATTTCCAAAATATGTAGTTTCTTATTTCACTGTACATTTTTAAAATCGAATTATTTGCGATGCAACTAAACCACGTTACCAAAAGTTTAAACGGTGATCTCATCATTTAAAACAGCAGATGGAATAGGCTACCCTTGTCTTTCCCGCAGCCTCTGATGTTCGCTTTAGAAGTTAAACCCAGAATTCTAATAGACTTCCTGCAGTCGGCGAAGCGTGCTGCCAAATGCAGAGTGACTTACTGTAGGACACCACCACACCACCAGACCGTGCGGTAGTCAATTGGGAAACAGGGCTGTATTGTGCGGAGTAGTCAGCTATTTCCCAGCTGCTGATGTGCATATACTGTTGATACACCGACTCATGTTTTTTTTTCTTTGACATTATTTTGAAGTCAGCAGTCTACGAGCGCAAGATAAGAAGTCACACACTCTACTTCATACATTAAGAGCACAGACTAGCTCCTTTAATAATCCCCGTTAGTCTGAAAGAGGCTCTCGCTTGCAGTTTGCGGTCTTCTTCTACAAAGATGCGTGTGAGACATTCACATCTGAAGAAAACGGTTTATCTTCTGCTCCTGCACTTTATGTCCTGCTAGCCTTATCCTTTTCAGTGACCCCCTACGCTGTTCCGAGGTATGTATTGTTTAATAGAAGATTTTCAGAGTTTTATGTTACAGCATCTTGTCCTCGTACAGTATATTTTGCTGTTGTCTGCAAAGCAGCGTTTAAGTCCACTTGAGACCAGCAGTATGCGGTTTACTGTATGTTTGCTGTAAACATACAGTAACTCTAAAGTTGGTAAAATTGCTAAAGTGATTAAATCCGGGTTCAGCATTACGAGCAGTGCAAGATGAAAGGATATTGCTTTTTTGTAAATGCATGATTCTTGAACTGACCCACCCGACAGGCTGTGTGTCTGGGAAACCGTTATATCATTATGTTAAAATGTTTTGCGCTTTTATATTTTTAAAACTACAGTACATAAGGCTCATGTAAGAACTGTGTTTATTTTGAGTATAATAGATCTACTATAATGCTAGGAATTGTTATTATTATTAATAACAATAAGAATACCAATAATACAATAATGTTTGTAAATATTTTTAATGGAAAATAAAACCCTCTAATTTTAACAGGGGTTTCACGTGTCCATTTCAGAGTTTTGCAGTGGTTGGGACCAGATGGTCACTTTCAAGCTAAATACATTTTGTTGTGTATGTGTACATATTTACAGTACTGTGTTTCTAATACTGTATATTAAGATTGGTGGCTTTTTTATCTTTTCCTTCTTTTGGAATGAAAAAATAACAAAAATCAACTTTACTGACCCTTAACAGGTTTTCACATTGGGTCTCCGGGTACTGAATCTTGTGCTGGCTACACCTACAGTAACTGTTGTATGGGAAGACTTCACTCAAACTTCGCTTCAGTTAATCGGAAAATGTTCTCTCTATCTCGGAGCTGATCTGAAGGAGCTGATCAGAAGCATTAGAACAATGGGCGTGAATCACTCTAGCAAACCTCCGGTCATTGATGATGCGGAAGAGGGTAAGGTTTTTATGTTATCACTTATGAGTTATATAACTTAACAGATTCGCACTTAAAACTGTAGACAAGGGTGAGGCTGTATCGAGATTTATGCTAATCGGTCTTTTTGTTTTTCGTGTCGACGAAAAAGAGGTTCTTACCTGCAGAATCGAAGTATTGAGTATTTTTTAAAAGATGGGCTTTTGAAATCCGTACTTCCTTTCTTACAGAGCAGGAATTCTGATGAGCCAGAAAGAAATAGTACAGTACATTAAAAAGATTACAGTGTTTATGTTGGGATGTAGAATATTGTAGCTTCAGTGTAAATACTTTTAGATGTATTGTTTTTTTTTCACATTAAGTAGTATTGCCATACAATTCTCCTGCTTCACATCAGTGAATTTTAATTTGAATTCACTTAGCCCGCGTGAATTTAAAAATACCATGTTTTACGCTCCATCCAATTCAGCGTCGCGGGGAAACCTATTTCAGCAAGCAACGATCGCAAGGCAGGGTACACCTTGAAAGTCCATCTCCATCTCAGAAAACGAAAATTGCATACCCGTATAAACATTTTCATCTTCTGCTAAAGTTTTATGAAGGTCTAAGTAGTGAACTGCATCTCGTTTCATTTTAGCCTGCAACTCCAAATAACTCAATCAATAAGCAATTCTCAAAAGGAATAAGCAAGGCTGTTGTGTTCAAAAATAGTCTTATAGTTCTGGAGGTCTTAGAATAAGATCCTGAAAACAATAAATAACAACACTGGAAGTGCCTGAGACAGATGAGTAATAGAGCATAACATTGCCTGTCAGTTCCAATTCATCTTCAGTGAAGAAAGGTGAAGTGTCTGTACCAGCTCACGACAGAGGTCTGTATGAAATCAGACCCTGGGACTAAAGGAAGTCAGCTACAGTGTAATCTGGTTCAGATCTTTCCTTACTCAAAGACTATGTAATATAAATGCAACTGCCAAAGCAATTCAAGGATAACCAGCAGTTAATTTGCTTGTGAGACTGGAATTTTCTGTAAAATGAGCCCCATTTATGATCATTGTATTTTGATACTGAAAGAATGGAGGTGCTGTACTGTAGGTGGCAGGTTGATTCTCATTCACAAGCTAAGATAGCTGAAGAAGATAAGGAAGGATCTAGACCGAAATCACATCCTATGCTGTGGTTCTGATGCAATATATTGTACATTCAAACACAAACAGTAGCTACTGGATTAGGCATAATGCATTTTGATATGGGTATTGGCTAATCAAGAAAACACATACCTGTACATTAGTTACTAAACAAACTAATTGGGCAGTCTAACCTCCCTTTCTTTAACTTGTTGTTTAAATACACACAATATATTTTCCATAATTCAATGATTGATAAGATTTGGCTAATAAAGATCACTCTATTAGCCATATACAATTTCTTGCATTAGGAATTTGTCTTTTCACATACCCCAGCTTGCTCTCCATGAGACACAGACACAGAGAGAAGCTTGGGGTCAGAGTGCTGGGTCAGCCATTATACAGCACCCCTGGAGCAGTTGGGGTTAAGGGCCTTGCTCAGGGGCCCAACAAAGTACAATTCCTCTGTTAGCCACGGATTTGAACTGGCAACCTTCCAGCCACAGGCACATCTTCTTAGCCACAGTGCCACCCCTCCGTCCCACATTTGATATGCAAATTTATTATTGTCTTGTGGAATCCAGGCAGCAGTTTACATGAGTTTCATTATGATTGTGTTGAGATGAGCATTCTGCAAAAATATTGCTGCACAAAATATTGTATAAATATGTTTTTTGAATAGCTAGAATATCACGTAACATGCATGGCTAACAATAAAACCAAGTTCATGTAAATTTTCTGCAGCAGCTGTTTATTAAGTGTATACAATGCAAATTTAAATTCTGTATATTTTATATCGGGGATCTCAATTTTCAATTCCCCAAAGGCCTAGCGTCTTTTCATTTTTGTTCAGACCTGAATAATTCACAGAGTAGTCAATTAAATAATGAACCAAATCATATAATTTAAGAGATACATAGGATTAATCTTAAACTCTTTCACAGTTTATCACTTTAAATGGTTACTCAATTGAGGATAAAATGACCTATAAAAATCCTTGGATCTGGAAAAAATAATCCAATTAGATGTATTACCATCACACAGTTAATGAAAGAATTGCTGGACTATGTAACCAGGAGTGTAAGAGAAACAAAATACAATAGATAATAGGCACTTCTGAAACTGAATCTTAGACCCCTGTTATATACAGTATATAAATCTATCTGAAACATCTTTCTTCCACAGTCAACTTCGACCATTTTCAGATTCTCAGAGCTATTGGGAAAGGGAGCTTTGGAAAGGTAAGAAAACTACTCAACATCATTTGTCACCCAGTCGCTGAGTCATTTGTTTTAATTACCTGCAAAGCAAAAGACCCTGCTTCAATTGAGCCATCCAGTAACTTCTTTTAACTGTTTTGTCAAGACTCTCATAAAAATACCTTTTAGTTGTGTTAAATTAATATTAGTAATGTACAGACTGTTATCTATAGAATGCAGGGAATTTCTTAAGTACAAACTGTAATAACTAATTAATTTAAAATGTATCTCCTGTGTATTACCTAATCCTATTAAAATCATTCCACAAAGAGCTAATTGGCTCAGTCAATGTTATGGTGCTCTGTCTTTTACAATACAGTGAGAAGTCTTGGACTTGGCAGAATAGGAACTGAGTAAAAGCTTACCTGGTGTGTTTATTTGTGTCACATGGTCATTTTGAAAAAAAAATCTAATGCACGCATTTACTGGTCATTGTCTTTTTCAGCACAGACAGTTTCTCCAAGGCATTATGTCTTTGCACACTAAAAATACATGTTGCATAGCAACAAGGAGCCTGTGTTGTATCAAGTAGCTTTATCTTAGCCCCCTGAGGTATCACAAAATCATGCATAGAGCACACAGAGGAAGTGGTGAGATCCAATCCTTGGTGTATATATTTTTTGAGCAGAGATGTATGTCTTTGTCAACTGACATAGCAAAAAGAATAACCAGTAATGTTAGCCCTGTGTGGCCATAACCAATCCTTCTTTTCTGTATTGAGAGATGGAACAAGTGACATACAGTATGAGTCTGTTCTCCAATGTTCTGTTAACCTGGCGTCCCCATGTGTTAATAGGTCTGCATCGTACAGAAGAAAGACACAAAGAAAATGTATGCTATGAAATACATGAACAAGCTGAAGTGTGTGGAACGCAACGAAGTAAGAAATGTCTTCAAAGAAATGCAGATAATGCAGAACCTAGAACACCCCTTCTTAGTCAATTTTTGGTAAGCCTTCGTAATTTTCATTCTCTCTCCTTCGGTAGTTTAGCCCACACTGAAAAGAAGCTGAGAAATGTAAAAAGAGGATGTCAGGGCATTAGGGTTATTGATCCACAAGATGTGTTTCTTCAAGTGAATTTTAAAAATAAATGAGTAAAGAGTTCATTTAAACTCTATAAACAGTCACTGTTCCTTTCAACATCTCAGGTAGCCCAAAACACTAAGTCACACAGCTCACGTCATATTGCTGAATTTAAGCTGTCACAAGATAAACTTCAATATTAAGATGCTGATAAAAAAAAACTGTAAAAGCACTTTCTAAAAATAAGAAATAATTTGCAGTAGGGGCTGCACTAAAATATAGCCTTCTCACTTCCTTTTGGTGCTAAAAGGAGCAAGTGTCAACAACATACTTCCATTAGGATCAAGGACTGCAGTCTAAACCATTGGTACTTTCACAGCCACATGTTCTCACATGACTTCATGCAGCATCATCCTAATTTATATGGACAGAATACTATTGGAAAAAATCACTACCTAAAAACTAAAAAGTACATGTACTTGATGTAAAAAATGTTAACGGTCCATTCTCACCCCATTCCAGCCACTACTGGGAGGTGATCAAAATGTCCTGTGAATGTCCTTGTATTTCACTTTTCAGAGCAGTTATGCTTTGGATATCATCTTTACTTCTCCATCTGCAGTGTTGCAGCCTATTTAAGAATTTAAATGATTCTTCCAAATATTTTATATAAGTTGTAACAGCTTTCAGTGAATATATTGTTCTTCAAGCCCTGTTAGTCCTTAAAGCTATGTTTCCTTCATTTCAACCACATCATCTGTGTGTTATTTTGGATGCACTTAATATTCCTTAAGTGTGTTGTAAAGAGACTATACCTCAATTACTGATTTGATTCTAATTATTGAATTAGGATATGGAGTGCAATGAGTCCACTGCATTGGTCCTGCAACTATGTGTATATAAAACTGAAATGTGCTTGGAAAGCAACGGACCACTACAATACACAGTGTACAGTATGTGCAGAGAAATTCAATTAAACCTTTGAAGTTAATGTCTTGAGCAGCAGATTAGCATTTTGAGTTATCTGCAGCTTCCTGAGAGATTTGCAGCGGTCAGCTTGCTGGTGTAATTTTGATGGCTATGACAGACAAAATAAAAACCTGAAGGTCAGTGAAGTAGAAGAAAACAACTGACCATGTGATGTGCTTTCCTACTGGTGAGAATATTTCTGCCTTAAGGTCTTGCTAAGTGTATACTAACTTGCACATAAATATGATAGTGGCAAAGTAACCAGGAAACTTTTATGGGATTTTGCAAATGAATTACCTTCATAGACGTAAAAGCACAAATCTCCCAAATTGTTCTTCATAAACTGTTAATGGAGCACAGCTTACAAGTGGCCTAGTGATTCTTGTCAGCATTATTGAATGCGCAGGACTCCTGCTGCTGTGAGGTCTTTTCAGACTGTTTACATGCTGAGACAAAGTGAGACGATGATTTGAACCAGAATAGCTCACTGATGCTACAGGTCAGCAGTAACAGATATACGTAACCAACAGCTCAAGGATTTACTGAAACTAGTTAATGAAGGCTTAAGCACACATCGGTATTCACTTAGAGACACCCTTTCATAGTAATCACACTGTGTGTGCTTACTGCATGTTTTAAGAATGTGCCACACATAAATCCATCACAGTTCATGAGTAACGGGTTTCTGTTTGTTCTCTAATTAATGTAATAATTCAAATGCAGTACTTTGTATCAAACTAGACATTTTATGTAAACATCCATGTCATTTGCAGGCTGAGGAATCATTTAATTATTGATTCTTTGAACCAGATTAATGCTGCAGACTTTAAAATGTTTGAAATAGTGTAGTATTCTAGAATACTGAACTGTTTGTTTCATAACTGTCTCATGTATTGATCAAATACATAGAGAACCTATGCTTCTGCATCAATCAAAATGTTAGGGCACATTGAACGCTGACTTTGTTTCTTTCATACTTTGTGTCTGTATGTAAATAAAATGAATTTGAAATAACTAGGAAAAGGGCAATAATAATAATATAAAAATATAAAGGGAATATAAGTATGCAGGAGGCACAGACAATGCAGAAAGACATTTTCCTCATTGATCAGGAATAAAAGATGATAAGACCAGGCAATCCAATAAAATAAGACAAGAAGCTTGTGAGACAGAAAACATATTGATAAAGCTCTAGAGAAAAACCCTGGAACATAATGGAGGATAAATAGCAGTCCATGTAATGTTTAGAAGCACACTTTTTTCGTTCTGCCTTTATTACTTGTAATACTATAACCTGGCCAGGCTGACAGCAGTCCTCATGGGATCACTTTATTAAAATGCCCTTCATAGAAGAATATGGGCTGTATGAGTACGACTACTGTCCTATAGTTAGCTTTTGATTTTGCCAGTAGGTGTAATATGTACTGTAGACAGCTGAACTGTTAACTATGTGGCTTATGAAACATTATAGTAAATGAATAACAAGCGAATAACAAATAACAAATGAATAACAAAGTTCAACTCCCTGAAGGCAAATTAGAAAGGCTGTATGGACTGGACTGTAACCCAGTAGAAAGTTGAACTACTAAGCTCTTAAATTTATTTCTCATGGCGTATGCAATTCTTTCTGTTTTAGTTATCTTCTGTCTTTCTATCAATTCTTTCTATCTAGTTATCTTTTTAAAAAAATACAAATGAAAAACAGTGAATAATCAATCTATGAAATACAAAAGCACAGGACATTAGGACACAGTTTGACATTGCATTAGAGGTGTTGTCAAAGATGCGTTCTGACAGAGTGCCAGAAGTAAAATAAATGCAGGTAGCTCTGTCTATGCTGAATTTCAAATGACACGTTGCCAGTTGTTGACCGTATTTCCCTGATTATCTTGTTTCTCTACCTACCTTCTCCTTCAGCAATGCTGGTCACTGTGAGCCACAGCCTACAGCTAAATTCCACTGGTTTCCATTTACTGTGTAAATGTGCTTCCACACCCGAAAGAGACACACCAAGAAATAAGCATTTTTCAAGTTAAAACTGTGTACATCAAGCAATACATGGATTACAGATGTACTGTAACCCCAAATTAGTTTTTAATGACTACTGGATATGTGTAAACTAAAGGGAATTTGTACGATAAATGAATGTGTCAATACATTTGAAATGTGTGGCATTGCATGGTACAACGCTCCCTAAATACCCACTGAAGCTATTCAGTACTGTTTTGGAAATAAATGCCAGAGGCGGCTGACTGCTGGTTTAAGACATGACCTGTTGACAGAAGCGATCTTTCAATCACAGGCCAGTTTAACATTGTTTTGACAGACCACCTCAGAGTGACTTATCATATTCCACTTGTCTTACTCATTTTTTATGTCAAGCCTTGCTTGTGGTGCATCTTAGAATGATGCGAGATAAAACCCAATGCCAATGTCCTGGCTCATTGCAGAAACAAAACTATTTGACTTTCCTGTAAATGAATCTCTCTCGGTATTAACACTGTAGCAAAAGTAATGGGACATGAGTTTTGACATGCAATTTGTGACTCTTATAAATCTGCCTTGCCCCAGGATATTTACTGTCATGATTCAGTATTACTAAAAAAAAAAAACAGGCACTGCATTCACTTTTAAAGTTTGTTATGACAAACTGATTGCAGCCTTTTGAAATTAATCAAACTAATGAACTAACATAAAATGTGGTACAGTATACTGTACATTACTTGCATAGACCTTGTTTTCACCTACTTTAATTGTTTCACACATTGGCATTATTCGCTCATGTGTTAAGCGTGCTGTAGATGCTTGTGTGGACAAAAGGATTTGAGGGTTCTTGATGATTCTTATATCAGAAATGAAACTGTGAATTTTCAGCTGTAAATTTAAATATACTGTATACCCAGAGCAGCAGCAAGAAATGCAGACCCTTGCCCTTGGCCAAGAATGAATGCTGATTATGAAATATATATTGGAAATTTGGTGGTGGTGACATAAAAGCCTTCACATTTCTCTTCAAGAACTTCCTCATTAACGTAATTGTCAAGGATACACAGTCTAATGGAAAATTTGGAAGCAAAATATATGCTAAAAGCATTAGTTTCCCTTTTTTCTTGTGCTTTTTAAAACTATGAGTGTTGTATTGTGCGCTTGATGATGAGTGTCTTTGGTATAGTTTTCCTAGCTGGAGTGCATTTGGAAATTCATGCTGCATTCTATGAAATGAATTAGCATTGTGTGATGGCAGGCTGCTCTCTTATGTGGCTTTCTGTGAAATGTGTTTTGGAAAGTTCACCACTTGGTGATTATCGAGTAAGGTGTGTCTCCCTGGAGTTTCTGTGAAGGGAGATGGGAGATCATGAGACAGGAGTCTGATTTCCCCAGTCGAACAGCACCAGGTACAGTTTTAATTGCCCTCACCAGCTGCGCAGTAAAAAAAATAGTTATTTCGATTTCTAATTTTGCATAGAGGAAAAAGAGAACTGATTTCCTCAGAAGCACATCAAGCAGTAACTCAGTCCTTAGACCTTGGGAGGAAATACTGTATCTAATGCAGAGTAATACGAGAAAAAAATGTTGTGGTTCAGGTATGAGTGCATTTGTCACTCATTTGGTTACATATTTAGTAAACAACTGGGCAGATGTGACACATGCTTTATTAAATCCCCCAGAGATATACTCAACTGTACACAAAAAGAGTAGAATACGAATAGAGTAAAAGCACAATATAAATGATCAGAAACTTCAAATTAGAAGTTCTGTTTGTTGGTATTGATCCCAGATAAAATCAAAAGTGTAGTTTTCTTTTAATATGTGTAAATTCCATGTACGCAAAACATATTGAACTAGCAATCTATACTGCTATAAAACATAAATATACTGTAAATAACGGATATGAAAATACTGAAGTACTGTAAATAGTTTTTGCTTACAGATTAATACATTTCGGTATGCAATGTACCGTCATGTTCAGTAAAATGTCTGGGGCTAGCAGTGTTTTTCTCCATGTGTTTTTGGTATTTAAATGACCCAGAGCAAGTAGCTATTAACACATCACAGATGTGCCCAAGATATTTTAATCTAATTCTAACTGGATATTAATGACAGAGGAGGCAAACAGAAGTGCCAGTATAACACAATGCCCTTATTTTCTAAAATAAGAGGGAGAGAATGAGAAGAAAATATTGAAGAAAAAATTATACCTCAGTTAATGCCTATATTGTGCTTTTTTGAAATAGGTACAATTATATTTTGTGAAATACTCCTTTGTTTCACTGTCCATTATTAACCTTTTTTTTTCTACGGGTGTATTGATGTAATTTATTGTTTTAAGCACAAATAATTTTTCTGGATCTCAGAACTTAGCTTTTTTTTTGTTCTCCAGTATGATTGATTCTGCTGTGGAAGGAGTTAAATCATACCACTGATGCATAAAAAGTAGATTTTCTATTAGGTTAAGTTATTGTTTCTAGACAGCTTGACCCTTTCATGAGCAGTAGTACTACAGCATGCAGTATTTAGCAGAGGAGTTGTTCTTTATGATATATTTTATTTTACTTACAGTACTATATTATACACAATTTCTTGCATTGGATACCCTTAAATGTTTCTGTTCTGTTAAATACAGGAGATGTTCCTATCTGACCAGTTTATGGTTACAACTCAGAAAATAGTCTGATATGATGTACAGTATAGGGGAACAGGGAAATGGAACCCTATTAATACACAATCGTTTGCTGTTTAGAGGTTTCATAGTGTCTACTACATTGCTGGCAATCAAGTGGCACACTAGATATACAGACATGCTGGAGTCTGCACAATCGATCTTCATTAATAGTTTGTTTAATTGAAGTGGGGCCTTGGTGATATGGTTAGGAAAAACCCTGTTGTCCTTGTTTGAGGGTCTGTTGTATCAGGTTTTGCTTTTAAGGAGCACATAAAGAAAAAGAAAAAATATACAATTTATAATTAAACAAAGGATTATCAAAAGTAGGACAGATTGGTTTTAAATAAATTAAGACGGTGTTTAATTCAATTACAGGTGGGTTGATCTTTATATAATGAATATATTCTGAAAACAAAACTGAAATAATTTAAAAATACTTATTTAATTATTTAACAGAGCAGACAAAATGTTTGCTGACATTTGAATAGCATGTTAATGGGTCCAAAATCCAAATGCCAATGCAGTTGAAAATTCTAATGATTTTGTAGAATGAGTTTTCAAACAGACATTGCATGCAAAATCCTTGCAGATAATGCCCCTACGTTTGTTTTCCTGAGTGATTGATGCCCTGAGAACTTGCAAGCTCAGTCATTCAGTTGCACAACTGACAGATTGTCTCTCAATAGAATGCAGTGTTGAGAAAGTGGGCACTGTGGTTTGATTCTAATGAATGAGTCTGAGGTAAGCTTGAGGCTTACATTCATTTTCTAGACATAATGAGATTTGCTGCAAGCTTGCTTTAATCTGTCTGGAAAAATCAGTCTTCAAAAAATGCAGGCATCTCACCACACTTCAAGACCAGACAGGACTTTTCAGACCTAATATTGCATTTTTCAAAACATGGTCTGATTGCATTTTACTTGGTATTCATCTGTCAAACCATGTTAAAATTACATGCTCAGAATACCCCTTTTAGTTAGAAAGTACTGTATGTGATGTGTGCTATAGCTTGATTCTCAGTTAATTAAAATCCATTACCCCAATGCCATTATCCTATTAGTCTCTATGAGGGATCTGACTTGTGACCTTTCTGCCAGATAGTTCAAAGGGAAGTGTGCATAGTGAATGGCATTTAAAACATGTTGCAGGTAAATAATAATTAAAAACAATGTGTTTATCTGGATAAAACTGATGGAGTACAACATTTCTCCATTTTACAGGATTGCACAATCTAAAAATCAAGCTTAACCCATATATAATTTACAGCTCCTTAGAATTCTGTCTTCAGATTACCTCACTTTATAACACATCTCTAGGTTCTACTGTCAAACTAGTTTGCGCCATTATACAACTGCCGCTATAGCCTCAGAGAGGCTTTGTAAAGCAGGTGAAAGGTGGAAGGCACTGCCACATTGCTTGACTAAGTTAATATGAGGTCTAATATGAGTCCTAGGTATATGCTCCTATAGGAGTTGCTACTAGTCATGTAAAGAACTGTAAAACTATCCATATAGTAAAAGGTAACAACATCGCAAGAAAACATCCTGTGATATTACAACTTCATGTTTATTGTTCTTTTTGCATGGTACATTGGATATAAGGAATAATAATCATATATAGGGTGTTCCTTAATGTGTACAAAAATAATTAGTGCAAGAGAATTGGTGCTAAATAAAGGCTGTGAAAACATTTTCTATTTGTACTTGTGTCACTTCACATACTGTATGTTTATTCAGACAAAAAAACAAACAAACGTTATTCACTAGTTTGGTTAAATTCTGACAATGAAGAAAAAAGCCAACAAATATAAAGGGCTAGCATTGGAATGAACCAGGGAGGCAGCTGCAAGGGTGAAGCTGGGGTGGAGGGCTGCTAGCAGGGATGCTAGAATAGATATGTGCAGAGTTGTGAACAGGGGACAAGTAAAAATTCATATATAAAAAAGTGGAAGTGCACCCAAATGTCTGTTAAATTACACCATATACAGTATTGTTAATTTGTTCACACCTCTCTTTCTGCTCTCCTCCCCACCATTTTGATCCAGGTACTCCTTTCAGGACGAGGAAGACATGTTTATGGTGGTAGACCTCCTCCTAGGAGGAGACCTGCGCTATCACTTGCAACAGAACGTCCATTTCTCAGAAAGTACGGTCAAGCTCTACATCTGCGAGATTGCACTGGCCCTGGACTACCTGCAGAGTCAGCAAATCATCCACAGGTCAGCCACTGCACACACAACACAGGAATATCAGAGGGGTAATGAAGGAGAAAACTTAACAGCTGTGTCTTAGTGGAAAACTGGATTTTCATCAACATTGTATTAGTCAGGAAACAGAATATTTAAAGTTTCATAAGTTGCTTTTGCAAACCAGAAAATATAAACATTTACATACACTGCAAAATTTTGTTTGGAGCAAGGCATTAAAGCACATTGTTTTACCATTTAATGTTATTGTTACAGGAATACAAAAAGGCAGTGTATTCTTTCATCAATTTAAAATATTTTTCTCATTTACCCTCACAGAAGGAAGTAATCTGATCTTGTTGCAATCAACACAACTTTTCCTATTTAATCAGCTCCACTCCAATCTGTCTAGACTCTGCAGAGCTGAATTATGCAAACTAAGAAGTACAATGTCTAAATTTAACCTCATCTATATGTAAATTAAAACTAATTACTGTACATGGAAATAGCAAATGCACTTTAATTACACTTTAATTATGCCAAGGAAAATATGAAAATAATGTCAGTACTGTGTGAGCAATGAGCACCATTCAGCAATACCCCTAAGAGTTGTATTTAGTTAATTCTGCAATTCCTTTCTTTGAGACAATAAAGTGTATGGTACTCAGGACATACGATAATCATGGGACACAGTTTGTAGTAATTGATTTTGTGGTGTATTAAGAATCTAACCTCCTTCAAAAGCACCCTTCCACCATAAAGCATTTTCCAATGATCAATATTGGTTTTCGTCTAATAATCTAGTTCTCTTCTTTGTTTCACATTATGTATACTTAGAATACTGAAACTCAACATTAAAAACACCATGTAAAAATAATTTCTTTTAGATGCATGGTCTCTACTAGTAACAAAAAGGCAACATTTTGTGGTAGTGCTACAATCCATGAGAAGCACACAAATGAGTGGAGAGTTGTAGAATTAATACAGTATGTACTGTATGGCATTAGTTTCATCATCAAACAGGACACGTTAATTTGAAACTAGTCAAGAGAAGTTCATAAGAAATGTTACATAATAACATCATTCTTCTTAAATTTATTACATGCAGGAGACAAATACAAGTAGAATAGTGAGTCCATTTTATGGCACAGATGAGAAGAAATAAATACCCTGGAGTATTCACTTCCCTGAACTTAAGTCTGCATCAGTGAATTCCATTATGAACACCTGATGATTTTACAGGATATGGCTAAGATATCTCTAATGCTTTGCTAGCTGTAAAATACAAACCATAATGTTTTTCTTTTGATGTAGGGATGTAGGGAGTGACATTTTATAGGACTCTACAGTTTCTGATTGATAAATAATAGCATTTTGTGCTCTTTCCTCCTTCCTCTCATGTAGATTAAGATAATGTGGTGAAAGCACATAATTTATTTAGGCTAGTAGAAATTCTTAATAAGATGTCTTCAGAGCCATAGAGGCCAAATAAGTGCTTATAGACTAATAGGGCAATTTTTCAAACTTTGTGCAAAGGGAGGATTGAGCAATACACTATTTAGATAGGGAAAAGAGAGCCCAAAAGGTAGGAGTATACTTTATCTTTATAGGAGTATACTATCTTTATGTTTCATAGGAGTATACTCCTGCCTTCTTTCAACTTCTTTCAGGTTATGCTTGTAATGGGCTGAATTACGAGGTGAAAATAAAGAACCCTGATGGTTCTCATGTAATAAAAAAAACAATAAAACTGCAGTGGTGTAAAATGAGTCCCAAGGGGTGAAACACAACATATGTAACAGATTCTCTGCAATTAGACATGTGATTAACAGAGAAACTCAAGGTACAAAACAAGGTGAAAGAAATAATATTTTTATTATTTGAAGGACTCTAGAGAAATAGGACTATGAGGTATTCATGAGTAATGTATTTGCAATACAGTATACTGAAAGCCCGATTGAAATTTGAAAATAAATCTCTAAAGAAACACTTATAGTTTGGTACAACCATTACTGTTTATTCCCTTTTGAATAGCTTCCCTTATTCTGTGTATCTTTCTTACACAAAAAATAATTATTTGTGTTTATAAGAAAATCCACTGCTTTTTAAGGGGATTTTATAGTAATGTTTCTTTGAAGAATAGATCATGAATTAACATCCCTTACTCTGCTCTCCCCATTCTGAAACTGTCCTCAAACTCAATGTACATGTATTGAATACTAGATACTTGAAACGTCAGATGAAACCTTGACTTAATGTCCTCTATTTGGGTAGTTATGTCTTAATTTTTCTCATTGGCATCAGAAACCCTAAATTTATCTTTAATTTGGTCATTCACCCTTGTTGGTGAATGTGTCCATTTACTGTAAGTTTCAAATGCTTTTAACACTACTACGCTAAGCCTAGAAGGAGTTGTTACATTCTTATGAGTTTAACTGTACTATTAACATTAATATAAAAAGACTTAATATGTGTCATATTTAGAGAGAACTATGTCTTTCATGTGATCTTTCAATGATTTCTTTCATGCAAGGAAATTGAGGGCTGTTCAGTATCACAAGCAATCAAGGTTAATTATTACAACAGATATGAAAATGCTTTAAACTTTAGGAAAGAATATCCCACAGTCCTAAATAAAGTCAAAGCAGGACATCTTCAAACCAGGCTAATTACTGTACGTCTGGAGGGAATCTGTAAAAAAGAAGACATTTTAAATCTGATTGCTCACTTGCTTTGGGTTTTGAATACAAAACAATAAAACAATATATTTAAAATGAGCAAGTAGAGCAGTACAGCGAAGAACAAATTTGAGCTTTGGTAACAAAAGTAAAAAGAAAGTAACATTTACATTCTCAGTAAGGCACTTGGTCCTGTGATCTTGCCTTGTTTACTGTATGTACTGTAAAATGTATCTCTTAATTGTTGGTGACTCTTTGCACAAGGTGATTGACAGCACTGACAGCACCTTTCCACATTTTTTAAGCAGTTGCAGAAAAGCAACTCTGAAACATACAGTATAAGTATTAATGGCATGCTGAACATTACATTGAGCACCATGGAGAAAAAGTGATAAAGTGTTTAGGTTTATTTAACAAGTCTTTCTTGTTTGGTCTTCTTCCATCTTTGGAGAAGCTGGCTGTAATTGCCTTCTCTGCTAAAACAATTTAGTGTTTAAATCACAATTTTCTTTTTTTTTAACCAGATCCTCCTGGATAATAATTACTAGTAACTGAAATTCTGTAGTCAATGCCTTAAGTTTTTTTTGGTCAATGAGCATCCACCAGACAGTTCCAGATCATATAATTTAAACCTGAAACTTCAGATAATTCTCCTAGAGAGATACTCATTACTGTGATTAACCTGGCAAGTTTAATTGACTGCAGCCCACCATTGCAAGGGTTTGTTAATCAGCAGGCTTTCTGAATCTACTACTGAATTGAATGAATCTTTTACAGGCAGAGATAATTCTGTTTTACCTCCCAAACACCTACTGAAGTTCTTGTATTACGTGAAAGTGTAATGCTCCATTGTGTACTTCTTTAGTGTAATTGCATGACAGAAAGTATGGGCTTTAAGGAAGTATTTTCTCAGAGGTGTCTTATCTTCAGGACAGGTGCTCAGCAGCACTTGAGTTAATCTAACCTGTACCTAATGACACACAGAATGTGCATTGTTTGCCTTAAAGGCATCACAGTCATCTGACCCCTAGTCTTTCCCCCCAGCAGTGCCAGGATGATTAGGTTACAGGGTGATCATCTCGGTTACAAGGTTCATTTTAAAAAGTGATGTAATTAGGCCATTAGATCCAGGTAATAGGTTGTTAGACTAGTGGAGCCTGACAAAAGGTGAGCAGATCAGTTGCAGCTCTCTACCATACTCTAGCTTACAGGATGTATAATGAGATTTTTTCTATGTGTGGCTCAAGAATGGATAACAGCAGTTTTATGGAAACCATTTGCCCTGGAATGAAAAGGAAAACATCTGCAGTGGTCCTACAGTATCTCTGTCATCTCCAGCCTCCAGGAGGGGGTGCACACTAATGCCAAGTCCCACTCCTCCTGCTCACACCCTGGGAGATTGTGCTCTGTGACCCTGTCGAGTCCAATTACTGTTTTGTAACATATACCGTTCCTGAATGTTTTCTCGCCTAATGAAAGCTATGCTCCCAGTAGATTAAGCTCTATCTATTGGTACATTTCCTTCTAAGCAGATGAAGAAGTAATTTTGTTCACAACGTCCTGAAACAAATGATGTTTTAATCATTTAAACCCCGTGCACTGCATAAAAACATCTATCTTCATGTATCCACATTTTATGAACAACACAAATTTGAACTGACAAAAAATATTTAAGACCTACGAAGCAAGTGTCTTGTATTTTATAGTTTCTAAAGGGCACAACATAAGATCTTTGTAAAGTGAGTCCTTGACTTAACATACATTTGATGTCATGTTCCAAGTACTTGTCTCTTTTCTTAGAAAAAAAAACACTGGCCTCTCTGATATGGCTGGATGTCACTGATTGTCTGCCATGTGTTAATGTAGAATGCCAGAAAGAATTGGTCCTTTAGGAATGAGAGAATGTGGGAAGATAAACTAAATCCTATATTCAACCGATACAATAATTGTGACACATTACACGTTACACATGCTGCAAACCCTGAAATTCGTATTACATGCCATTACTTTAAAATGCTATTAACTCTTGTATAGAAACAACATCTCAACCAGCGGAACTGCAAAATTGGTTAATGCAAAATTATGTACTGAAAATCTTGTGTAGTTAAACTAATCTGTGTATTTTGAAGTCCTTTTATACATGTAGTCTACTTTTGTAAAACTATATTGGTGATAATACTTAATCTGTTATCACTTATCTTACTGCACTCTATAAATCAGGCACAATATTATCTGTTTGGAACTGATGCAGAAATTTCTAATTGAGGGAGAAAAATAGTTGCATCTGGTAATTAACTAGAGGTGCAGTGCGAGTGCCAAATGGGGCCCATGTAAGGCACAGCTGTCAAGTTTTAAAACCTCAAGATGTATAAATCATTGCTGAAAGCCACATAAATTGAAAGACCAAAAGGTGAATATGTACTATTGGTTATTTCTCAGAAGCACAGGGAAGCTAATTATGGTTCGCCTGAGGAAAATCACAGAACCTACAAGGTGAAATTAAAGGACCAGCAACGAAGACAGTGACGCACAAAGTATAATAAGCTGTTTCACTTAAGGACCTCTGGTTCAAACGAGAAACGGAATAAGACAATAAATGAATGCATGGATCATATCATATTATATCATATCATGGGGGTGACACGGTTGCACAGTGCTTAGGATTTCTGTCTCGCAGAATTTGATACCTGGGTATTGTTCCTGGAGTGCTGTCTGAGTGGAGTTTGCGTGTTTTCACAGTGCTTGCTTGGGTTTGTTCTAGTTTCTTTCCACAGTCCAAAGATATACTGGTGCTGTAGGTTAATTGGTTTCTGGGAAAATTGGCCCTGTTGTGAGTGTGTGCATGTTTGACCTGTGATGGACTGGCATTCCGTTTAGAGTGAATCCTGCCTTTTGCCCATTTCTTCCTGACAACATGACCCTAAATTAGATGAAGCTGTTAGAAAATGGATGGATTATATTATGGAAGGGAGTATTCATCTGTTGCTGAATTAAAAGCTGATAGTTAGCCTACTGTATGTTTTTTGTGAAGATAATGATAATAAAGGTATTAACAGAATATCCGCTGCCGAATCAAGTCAAGAATATATATACTGTACACTCCTTTTTTTCTACCATATAATCCACTCTGCTCCTTTGGCGAATTTAGGATACATAATATTGGATGCTTAGCTTATGTGGATGTATAATTTCCATGGCCAGTAGGAAGAATTTATTTGGTATGATTAAACTGGTGTCATCCAGCTTTTAAGGTTTAGCCTAAGACCGGGGTCATCACTTTCAAATGAAAACCTCACCACCTATTAAACACATTGATAAAAATGAGGTGTTCTGAATTAGTAATCAGAATATCATTGTTAATTGTCACGATTATAGTCCCCCCTCCTAAAGGGTGCTCCAGCCCTTTCACTCAAGACTTTATTCTCTGCACCTGTTTCCCATTCCCAGCCCACCTTAAAAGCCAGGCGCTGACGCTCTTCCGGGCTCTGCATCTGATTTCCATATCGTGCGAGTCCGGGACCTGGAAGCGCCTGGTCCCGTTAAGGTTTTAACCTCTGTTCCCGTTCCTGTTCCCCGTCCGCCGGTTCTGACCCGGCCTTCGTGGTTTTTAACTTGTTCTGATGGATCTCCTGGTTTTGGACTTACCCTTGCGTTTTGGATTATCCCTAAGGACTACTCTCTCGGATTGTTCGCCTCGGCCACACCTTCCCCGTGCACCAGCGCACCTTGGACACGCCCCCCTGTCTTCAGCCCCGTATTCCTGCATGACGTTTCCCTAGTGTTCCCCCACTTCTTCAGATTGTGTCGTCCGCATAGGGTCCGGAAAGAACTGTTCGTTACAGTTAATAATGGGGTGTGACAGGAATGCTTGAGCAGTTATTATTACTTATGCAGTTTATAGAACATGTTGGCTATCTGACCGCAAGCTTGGGTTCTGAAAGTACCATATTGCCATATTGCCATGTGAAGAAACCTAGCCAGTGTACATCTACTTGCCCTGTTGCTCCTATAGTGTTTAAATGTGATCATGCCCTTTCAAAAGAACATAGTTTCCCTTATACTTCATTTGAAGGAAATGCCAACTAATTAAATGTAACAACTGTGACCTTTTTCACCTCCCTCCTGCCTCTGTCTCTCTGAAGCAAACTGCTCTAAGCTCAGTGAGGGATCGGGACCATTTCATTCTCCAATCTTTGATATGTAAATTATACTGTCTTCAGTTTAGGCTTCAGTTTATTACACATACAATCTCCTTGAAATCTATTCTAATCTAATCTAATGTTACTGCAGTGCACAATAATCTCTGGTTTCTCTGTTGTATTCTGTCTAGGGTTGGATGGATTAGGGTGCATTTCCTCTAATAAAACTCAGTGAGACAACGCTATGAATCACTGTATATCCATTGGCACTCCAGTCAATATTAACAAATAAAGGTCATGCTTAGTTCATGTAAATATACACAGCTTCAAAGGAAAATATAACTTATTTATACAGTATATGTGTGGTTAAGAAAAATAAAGTATATGGATTTGGGATATTGATTAAATGTTTTGGCGTACTTCTGAATGTTCACTTATGACAGACCATGATACCCCTGAATGACTGTAACCGTTGCATCAGCAGGAAATGTGTTACAGTGGGGACTTGATTCAGCATCCAACCAAAGGGGCAAATTAGAGTGAATTTCACATTGAAATGTAAAAATAAAGAAGAAAAAACACAAGGTTTCAGATGAACTATATATTTCTAATATGATGTAATACCTTTGTAAATCTCTTGCAATTATAAGGGATAAGTTTCTTTTGATGCTCAAATAAATGTGTATTTAATGTATGTAGATTCTTTAGGTATAGCCAATATTACATTCATACTGAAATTTCACTTTTCTTTTTAGACCACGTCATTTTACACCGACCACTGAAGATTTTTTTTTTGTGTGTAAAGGTATCAATCGGGAAGGGTGATATATATTGTAAATGAATAGAAAGAACTTACTAGTATGGTTATCTCACTGTTTGATAGCATTCAGTTAGTCTGTTGACCAAATAATGCTCCTTAACAAACTCCTTTACTATATTAATTCATTTGATTCACTGCCTTGAAGGTCAACAGATGTCTTCTTGGTCTGAGAAAATATTTTGAGTCTTTTCTAACAGCACTCTGAACTTAGATCAATTTCTTTTCTGAACTGTCAGCCCCCATTAAGTGCAAACAATTTTGTTTTAACCATGGCTTGCTAATTATGGGTGTTCTCATGCCAGGAAGTAATAACAAATCAGAAAAAAACAGGGCATCTTGTGCTGAGCATTTTCTGAGCAAAAACCTCTTTATGTTCCAGAAACTGTTTACGACTTATTTATAGTCACTGTCTGCCTCTATAAAACACCTAGGCAGTTTGGGGTAAAATATGTGTATTTTCAAAGCTTCAAAGTGTATAAACAACTACAAATGCACAGTTGCTTTATAAGTTTTTTATATACAGTAATGATTTTCTTTAAAGATAGAACTGATTTATCACAGGGGGGATCATCAGTAATTTTTAAAGATTTATCATTTTCTCATAGTCTAACGTAGGTTAAAAGATTTGACTGTCGGTATAATTAACTGTACAAACTGGCTTTGTTTTTAAGCTTAACAGTTTTGTTCTAGAGCATTGAGGGCAAAAGTGATTTTTCTTTAATGTTAAGGGTTAAGAGTTAATTTACCTTTTTGCTTCTAATCATTGTCTTACAATTTTTAGAACAAGAGATATCCATTTGGACTATTGGCACTATGCCTTTTGAGTGATGGTAGTCTTTATCTACAGTATACTGTAGATATCAGACTGAGTTAATGGTGATTCTTTCCCTACAGGGACATTAAGCCAGACAACATTCTGCTTGATGAACATGGTAAGTGCTTAAAAGCATGTGTATTATGTTATGTCATTCCTGGATTTTTTTGTTCTTGCTAGAAAAAACCGACATGTTGAAAAAAGGGCAGCCTTTCAATTGTTTATTGTGTCTCCTAAAAACTAAAACTCAGTTTCATAGCTACTGATATTACATGTTAGTAGCTGCAGATCTTAACATAGCAGAATAAAAGTTTCAAAAATGCATTGCTAATGCATTAGTGCTCTCATGAAGATGTACATCTAGGAGGCTTTTGTACCAATTATGACGACAGAGTGCAGGCTGTCAGCTGAGTAAGGGAAACATTAATGTTCTGTCAGCGTCCTGTAGTTGTTGTCAGGGAAACAAAGAATATCCATCGCTGCATAATGCAAACTGAGATAATCCTTTGCCAGCAGCAAATTACACTTTGGATGTTAATGTCTTGAATCATTGATTTAAATTCCAAATAGTGATTCCCATAAAGTGTTTCTTTCTGCATTCACTAATAGACAAAAGATCAATTTAGACTATATACTGTATGTGACAGCAAAACTAGGAACCCAGAGGAAAAAAAGGCTTTTTGGCGAGCCAAGGTGTGTTCCTCAAAAGGAAATATTTAGCTACAGGACTATACGGTTTCTTCTTCTGTAAACATGCCTCCCTTCCTTCATTCTGATCTCAAACTTCTCTGAATTTTTATTTTCAATCTCGACCAGCAGAATGCTCTCCAAATTTTATATACAGTAGATGTATAAAATCAATTGGCCCTAATTTCACAGATAGGTTAACAGCCAATACCTAAATATATCATACATTTAAAGTAATTACTCTTGGCATAACATAAACAGTTGAATGACAAAAACGATTTAAGCAAACCAAAGCTTAAAATTACTTGGTAACTAGAGATATACAATTCTTTGAAGGAACTGCTGTAGTAAGCAATTTGCTTCAGGAGAAGAGGATAATAAATGGATTTTATAGATGCCCTATATGATAACATTTCTGAGGGTAGATAATTTTTATGTCAAACGCTTCAGTGAAGTTAAGGACTTGGCAGGTTGAAAAAATATGTGTGTACTTTGATGCTCAATGGTGCATACAGTTCACAGGAGATAAATGATGATCTCAACGCATAAAGAAATAAAAGTTACTATCTGTGTAACTCATGCCTGCCAGGGATGAAAGTTACACCTTATGCTTTTACAACTATACTTATTAATCCACACAAAGCAATTTGAATTGAAACATTTTTCTCTGATTTGTTTTAAATGAATGCCGGATATACATTCCGTTATTTACTTTTTTCGTATACTATATTTGATTACTTGCAACTAGCAGAAAACGCAGCGTAGTCAATTTTAGATGTGCTCAATTCTAAGGTAAGAAAGTGAAGCAGGAAAAAATGAAAAGAGCATTTAATGGAAAAAGAACAAATGCCCAAGGTTTCCACATGCCATAACCCTCTTGTGTTAAACCAGGGATGAATACAATCACATGCACATTTCCAGAGAAAGTTTTTTTATCATAATCTTCTCCAGCTCTCCCACAAAACTTTATCTTTTGTGTCTCTCACTGCAGTGCTTCTGTGTGCATGAATGCTTTTCATTATTTGCCGTGCTGTTTTACATTCAGAGTGTGGCTATCATTGCGAATTGATCAGGGACACTCAGTTTAACGAGTTTTGGCTCCGCAACAAAAAATTACTGTAGGGAGGACCAGCCATACAGTACGTATCTGTGTCAGTAATAATCCCTGCCTGGTTTTTCTTATTTCAACAACTTACAACAATGGCAGAGCAGGGTGACACTGGTGAGAAGCAGCTTCAGTTTCACCAAACGCTGGCTATGCAGGTGTTCAGACACATCATTGACATTTACACACTCCAGTTTTGCTCTTTGCAGTGACAATACATACTGTTTATGATACCTATATCAGAGGGCTCTCTCATGTAATTCTGGCTTGTACCTCTGAGGACAGCCAGTCTCCCTGTCTAAAGTGTATTGATTCGTTTATGATATTTATCCAGAAATTCTAGTGTGTTCTTTGAAATCATTTACCATCAGATTAAGAAATGCATTGGAACTTCACCTATACTTGATATTCATATTTTAAAGTCAACGACTCTCAATGATTGAAGTGGAATTCCCAGATATTTCTGTATCTGGCAGGTAGTCACACATCGTTCTGAGTTTATTTTGTGATTGTACGTGACAGGTGTCATGTAAAATACCATCCTCACAATGATAAATACCTTGATATTTTCCCCTGTTGTATCTTCCAGGCCATGCACACCTGACTGATTTCAATATTGCTGCAATTGTGAAGGATGATATGCGGGCTTCTTCTATTGCTGGGACAAAGCCCTATATGGGTAAATACTGTCTCATATGCTACATGAAACAGCTTTTCCTTTATGGGGTACTGCATTTCTAAATCACTCTTATATACTGTATCTGAAATGAAACAAAATATCATCATCACCTAAATAAACTAGATTAGCAAAACCATTTGTTCCTTATAATGAGGAGAGGAAAACAAATCTATGTATTCATTTTATTAATGAGTGTAATAAACAGAAAGCTAAAATACTGAACTTGAATTTTATTTAGATACAGTATGTCATATAAAGGTGAGGTAAATGTTTTATTTTCCCTAATATCTTTGGTATTTTTCTGCATAGGAAACACATTCAGAAATTCTAAAATCTCTAGTGTTAAACCTAAATTCTGCCTCCCTGGTATGTGAGTAAATGATACTTGTCTCAGTTCTCCTTCAGATACTGATTTCTTCCAATTTAATTCATTTTCTGTAATTTTATTGAACTAAGCTTCTACTGTAGCTTATTATTCTCCAGATAATGCATTTGGTCAGTCTCCTTGCAGTTCCTAGTAATCAAATACAATTTAATCGGATTATTGTTGGGTCTAAATATTGTGTAGATCCCCCCTGAAGGAGATGTGTCTGGTAGGATAAAAGTAAATAAAATGACTGATACGTGTTTTTACTGGGACTGACAGAACAAAATCTTTAATGATGCAAGTGGCTGAGGTTAAGTTTTTGTTAGCATCGGATCACTGAACTGAGGCTTCAATAGGGTATTAGTACAAAATCTAAATAAATTAATTAAATAAGAAATCTTTTCTGTACTTATGGTTAATGAGATAAGTAACCAGAAGAAAAATGTCTTGGTAATTACTTCATTTCACAACAATTGATAATCACTTACTCTTAGATGAGATTTAAATTTTACACTTCATTTTATATTATTTTATTTATTGCATATTATTCCATTTTAAATTAATATTTTGTTTCTTTAGTGTGGTAGATTTGGTTTTACCACTATTAAAGCCTCATAAAAGCAGTATATCAGATCTCATTCCAAAACCATTCATAGATATATGTGTGTACTGATAGTATATCTGTGAGATAGAGACAATATGGTACATGTACTGTATATATTTTTGCAGCCTCCTCATAATTTGACAAGCAGCATAGTTTAAAACAATGTATGTCATGTTCCATTATACTTCCTTGTACTCTGCATAATCCTACATTTCACTATGCTCTACCAACTAGATAGACTACTTCTTGATGACTCTTTAATGTGTTCTTGACTGTTTATGATGCCACTATGCTCTGCTCCACTACTCTGCTTTTACCACAATAAAAACATCAGTAACAATAGTCCTTGCCACTGAACACATTAAAAATGCCTGCAAAGATAATCACTAAGATTACTTAACACTATTCTCTGTGCTCTTTTTTCAGCTCCTGAGCTGTTCCAGCCTTTTGAAGGGACTCACCCAAGTTATTCCTTCAACGTAGATTGGTGGTCCTTAGGAATCACTGCCTATGAGCTCTTAAGAGGACAGGTACAGACACCTGTGCACTTTTGGGTATAATTTTCTCTCGGTGAAATACTGTATCTGCCATGCGAAAAATATATTTAATAACTCCAAATGATAAAACATGGTAAAATAAATCAGCATAAAGGCTGAGAGCATTCATTGGGAACATCAGATCTACTGTTGGCTCCTAAGATGCCTCATGCCTTTTACTGTACCTGTCTGTGAATTGGAGGAGTGTCACAACATCAGCAGATACAGCATTGTACAGTATGTCACTCAATGTCAGGACTCTGTGGGCCACACAGATAGTGAGATGTGACAGAATTATTCAAGCAACAGAGCCTACTATAACAAATGTTCCTACCTTGTCAGAAAAGTCTGTTTGATGCTTGCAAAGCATCATATCAAAAATTATTTTCATGACTTGTTTTTCTTTCTTGAGCTGGAGATTTCTTACTGCGGCCTATATATCTAAATTTCTTTACTAGAGACCCTATGTAATGCGATCCAGCACACCTACAAATGAGATTCTACAGGCTTTTTACACCACCAATATCAACTACCCCTCATCGTGGTCGGCAGAGATCAAATCCCTCTTGAGAAAGGTAAGGCAACTGAATTAGAATTACAGTTAGGTGTAAGGTATTGTCAGCAGCTGTAAAGTAGAAAATAGAAAGTAGCCTGTCGACATCACTTCATCAAACAAGTGAAATGAAGTACAGTAGGTATTCTATATCATCAGTGATGCGAAGATGCCATTCAATAGAGAAAAAAGTTTGTTCTTTGCCCCCCCAAGAGTAGCATTGCCATGAACTTGGCTGTTAGTTTTCTTAAGTAAGACATTCTACTTTTTATTAAATGGAGTGTTGTAGCCCCTTGCATTTTACAGCACATTTGCAGTTTCTAAGGTCTGACCATTTGCCATATTGTCTTCTTCAGTTGCTTTGCATCGAGCCAGAGGATCGAATTTCATGTTTGTCCAAGCTGCAGGATGTGCCTTACCTGTTGGATGTGAATTGGGATGCAGTTCTGCAGAAACAGCTACCTCCGGGGTTCATTCCCAATGCAAGTTTAACTTATTATTATGTTTATTTTTTAACCCATGTCTCCAGCTAAATTAGCTAAATTAGCTGGAATCTCTAGGATTTCTTTGATAAACACTGTTGAGATCAGTCACTATTTACAAAGTATGTATCAGGGTGGGCTTTCATAATTATTTATTATTAAATTATAAATAACACTGATTTACAACTATGGACAATAATTACAGTTCATTACAGCTGTGCAATTCTAGGAGTTCTGTGTGTTTTTAAACTTGTTCTTTTTTTTCACCACAGAAAAGGAGACTGAATTGTGACCCGACATTTGAACTGGAGGAAATGATTCTGGAGTCCAAACCTCTCCACAAGAAAAAGAAAAGACTAGCTAGAAAACTGAAAGAAAACAATAAGGATAACTCCCCTCAGGTTAGACTAAATCACAGATATTACAGTGGCTGTGAAAACCTATTTGTAATAAACTGAAGTCAGAGATACTTAAAAGCATAAAGGACTTCAAACATAAGCTGTTGTCTTCACTGATTTCCCATTAGACCTAAATGTAGTTCAGAATGAAAGAAGATCATATTATATATCTACATTCAGGACTTTGAGAAATTGTCGAATCATTCTACTCTTTTTCATCCAATAATCATAAATTACTCTTGTCCGGTAGATTTTTTTGTGCCAGCAAAGCAGCAAAGGCTAATTTAATATCATACTAAGAGAAGATGATCAGCATTAAACACATTATTTTATTAATTCTTGTATTAATGGAGAGGGTCAGAGAAGCTGGCATCAGTGGTTTAATTAAAGTAGTTTTCAGTTCTGGTCATTTGTCAAATGCCTCCTGCTTGCTTGTGTCTGTTCAACTGACATGTATTGATAAGGAGAAACTTTACAAGATATTTGCTGTGCTGTTTCTTTCCAACCTTCATGCTGTTTCAGTAGCCCCAGTCCTTTGTGGATAGACTTATTACTCATGCAATTTATGATGCTCTTACAGAAGTGCAGAAAAGGGTGAAGTTTGTATGTTCTTGAACCTACAGGTATCATATACCTAACTCAGAATGCAGCTTTGTAGTACGTACATGATCTTCCACAAACAGAAACTTAAATAGTATAGGTAGCATGCATTTATATTGTTGATGGATTTGGTGTTTAGTTCTCTGTTTTGTAGCTTACTTTAAAAATCACTTTAGGGAGTAGTGGAGTAATTATACTACAAACTGTTCCCAAAATGATCAAAATTGTATATTCAATTTTTTCACATCTGGAACATTGTTTGACAGAATCTATGCAAAACTAAAATGAACAGGTTTAAAATTTCTGCTAGTTTTAAGTATTGTATCTAAACAATGTGCATACAATAACTCAGTATGACTCTCTTAGCCATTAAGACCATGATAACAAGGAATTACAAGGCTTTTCATGGTGTACACTATAGTGTCCCCTAGTGGTTATATTTTGCATACAAGTACCTTTCCTGTATCATAAAATAGTGCCTTTAAAATGTGTATGCAGTTGTCAATACCACATTCATTTTATTATTTTATTTAAATTAAATAAGTACTGTGCTTTAATGAGTATCAGTAAATAAAACTGTGCACACCATACTGAGCACTATCCATCAATGTTTTTTTGAATTGGTACAATTTGCTAATAGAAACTTAGTAAAATATTGAAGAATTGCACACACTGAATGGTAATGTGAACAGAAAAGCATTTCATAACACTTGCTGTGCATTTCAAACCTCTGCAACTAAAAAATAATTTACACAATTCACTGAGATTCTATAATCTCATTATTGTCTAATGCTGTAGCTTGATGCAGCTAGATCTGGAGAACCACAGAGCTATAGCTGTAAAAAGGAAAGTGTTTAGTGACTAAGTAGAAATCTTGACAAATTAGACCAGTTAAGGCAATGCTTGATCTGGTTAAGTAATTAAGAGGTTAGATGGATCAAAAACAATAAGATCCTGTATTTCTTCATGATGTTCATTACTAATCATGCATTCAACAGTATGAATTTATGGAGAACATTGTGTCAATCTTCTTGCAATTAACTGATATGGTTAACGACTCAAAGAATCACATTTATATGAACAACTGCCCACTAATATCTTTGAGAATTAACAATGTATTGTGCAATTTGTTTCCTTTTTCTATTTGCTCAATCTGCTTGAATGGTCTAAGCAACAAACTTTAACTTTCTTCTTTTCGTAATTAGAGAGCATTTCTGATAAAAAACTTTAAATATATTGAGCTCTACTTTAAAACACAAGTGGCTGCTTATCACTGTACTGTACTGAGGATGTAGTGATCAACTATATGCCACATGTACACTAAGAATACTTGTGACAATTTGATTTTATTTAATTTACTAAGATGACAATTTTGTAAATTAAATAAAACCATACAGAATATACAGATTAACACGAGTGATTTAATTTGGTATTAGAGGTAATTTGGGATTTGTTTTAAAGTACACTCATTTAAAGTCCTCTCAGGAATGCAAGGCAACAAACCTGTCATTTCCATTTGCTGAATAATGAAACAAAGGCTTTTGTTATGTAAAGGCTCAAAAACAATTGAAGGCGCCTTGCAGGAAATTGATTTGCTTAGACTTTAATTTTAAAAACACGAGCAGAAGCAATAGAAAATGCATAATGTTCATCAGCCCTGATGAATTCTTATTGTGTTTACAACAACTGCAGTCTTTTTTGCTGGAAAATCTGAAATCTACCTTCAGCAGAGATGAACGTTAAGGTGTCTGCTCAGAATTGTTTTAGTCAATATAAAATGGTAAAACCAAATATATTTTTGTTTTAAACACTATAAGGAGCCTGCCCTATGCAGATATATAACTTGTGTGTCTATACTGTAACTAATCAGCCTAAGGACTGAAAGCCTGATTTTTCTAGAGTTCCAAGATTGTACCTTACACAGAGCAGATAACTAGAGTCTGTTCATTCAACCCCTCAAGACAACAATATTTATCTTTTTTTGTCTGTATCTAAGATTTTTTACCAATACTGAGATACCCCCGGAGATATCTGCACTGCTGGCAGTAAATGTGTCACATTAACAGTGTGAAAGGCATTGATGGAAACTGCCAGATAGGAGCAGACCTAATTTTGGAGCTTGTGTCTACAATAGATCTGGAGAGATTTGAAGTGCCACCATGAGTATAAGAAACAAAGTTTTGTTGGGCTTCCTTAAAATGATACAGAGGGAAAAAACAACAGGGATGCAGAAATGCCCTGTGATAACCTGCTGTTATGCGAGCAATCAAAAATTTGGTTTTTCAATCTGCATTCTACCTTGAGCTTTTATATCAGGAAATTGATTAAGTTTCATCTGTAACCCTAACATTTGCCTCTAAGGTTTTGTTTGATGTCTTGTCTTTTCTCTCTGTGCTGCTAGGTGCTACAGCTGCCTGAAGCTATTAATTTGTACTGTATCTTTTCACCATTTGGACGGGACATTATCTGGGTGTGGATGTAGAGATTTTATTAATGTAAAATGAAATATTAACTTCCAATATTAAGTTCCACTATCATGTCTCTTTTTTTTTCAAACTGCAGAATGGACAGCTACAGCACCGTCTGGAGTGTGTTCGACGGGATTTCATTGTCTTCAACAGAGAAAAGTAAGCTTCACATTTGCTCATTTAAAATCAATTGTGCCCTTAGTAAAAATAATAAGTAATATCAATGAGTATAATGTTTTACTTACAAGCAACCAAAAACGTGTTATCTTCATAATGAGGGTTGCACTTTCCAAAATCTTACTGAGAGAAACTGTTGACCCTCTTTTTTCAGTTCCTCCAGGTGACACAAAGCCACTAACAAACACCGTGACCTCTCAGTTCACTCTTGACACCTTTTGTATAAAGTTTTGTCAAAGCAGAGATCAAAAAGGAAAACTTTTCTCTGGGAGAAGTGGTGAAGAAAGCTTGCCTTTGATGTACCTTATGCTTCTTGCATTACAAAACTTCTGTTCCAGTCTGAGAGTCTGTATCAGCTTTGGGCTTGCAGAGTAGCAGCTGGGATTATAAATAAGATTTAGAATAAAAACAAACATCAGAGACATACTGTACAAGGGATGCATAAAATGACAAACAACAGACAAAAGTAAAAAATGAACAAGCATGCAGGAAATTCATGAATGACAAATCTTTCTTTCTGACAAGATTTATGTCTCTCAGTGCATCCTGAATATGTAATAGCAGCCACTGATGTGTTCCTCTAATGAACTGAGTAAGATGCCAAGTGCCCTTTCTCCTGCTTCATTTATTTTCTGGAAGCTTGGCTGACCTGCTGTTACCCAGCATCCTCTGTTCTCAATGGGCAGTGTGAGGAACAAGGAATTGTTAACTCAGCGTAATGAGGTTGAGCCAAGCTATTTACAGACTCTTTCAGTTTAAGATACGATTTCACCACCACACAATTAAAACAGAAGTTGTAAGATTATGTCCTTTTAGACTGGGTAATAAAATGTTTGCTGAGGAATTCTAAAAAACTGTTTCTAAAAATATTGTACATGCACATCTTATGTCATATTGTATGTGTAATTAATTTTTTTTTTCTCCTAAGGTTAAGGAAGGACAAGGAAGAAACAGAGATAAATGTCACCAAAGAGAAAGAAAAATATGAAGAAACAGAAGATGGCCAAAATAATAATGTACCAGTTGCTTGTATCTCAGTGTAGCCTTTTTTTTATCACCCCCTGTCCAGCTACAGCTCCTCAAATACTGTAGCTGTTTCTATGTGCTGTGCAGACTGCATAAGCACACAGCATTGTAGAAGGACTTACCGAGCCACTGCTACAGTACTAATTATATTTGACAGATCCACACAGATTCTTAAGTGTAAATAAGTAAACCCCAGGAAAAGGCGCATCGTCCTCCTTCACACAGACTTTGCCCACTTTGCGTGGAAATGAGCTGCTTCAAAATAAATCAGAAGTTACAAGTAAAAGTAAAATGGCTGAACAGAGGCCTCATTTGCCAGGGCAAGACTTTAATGTACAGGTTAGTTTCAAGTGAGTGACATTTCTACAGCAACCTCTGGACAGTTCTTGGCCCCTTAAAAATTAAGATTCCAACACAAAACTGCTTATGTTCTGAGATAGCCCTGATATCCAACATACCTAGAGCTGTTCAGGTTTGTTAAGGGTCACTTTCTCATTCTATCACATGAATAAATAGAGCAGTGAATTTGGTGAAGAACAGCAGCACCAGTAATACAGTAATTGTATAATTCTTGTTACTGAATTGCAATACTACATTACAAATGGATGGAACCTGATTATTCAGCTCAGGAATGATATACCTTTTTTTAAATAAAATACTTCTGCACTAGTTACAGGTCCCTATTCAGCTGAGTTCAGTTTTAGCTCTGTGTAAAGCTCAGACATTGCTAAACCACAAGCACCTGTTGAGTTTTGTGTCTCTCATAAACATACTTCATAGGATGTAAATGATTTCTGTGTTTACAGTAGAAGAGCAATAACAGCTTTGAATATTTGTATCTATTATTCACTTACTATATGTCTGTTTCACGTGATAAATTATGTATCTTTATTAAGGAAAGGCTGAACAGAATGGCGCTGATTTGAAAGATCAAGGACAAATGCACTTGTACTGTATGATGACTGTTGGCTTTATAGAGTTTGTAAATAGCTATTTGTACTTTTAATCTGCACCTTTATGAGAAAAAAAGAATATACCTGTTGTGTTTTCACTTAGTGTAAAAACCGGCATCGGTATCAGGTAAATAAAGAGGCATAGTACTACATTGCTGTTTTTAAAGTTCTTTTCAAACCTTTACATTCAATGAAACTATAACACTACCACCTTGTGGTTTAAAAGAGAAACCATGTCTCAATGACTGCTGCAGGCTTGCCAGGAAACTGAAGACAAATCAATTTCATTATGTACTAGACCCAAGCAGAGGAATAAGATTTATTTATCTTAACAAATGAAGTGATAAATTAAGGCTTTTATCATATAATCCTATCTATCACAGTACAAAAAAAATAATCAATAACATCTTTAAGGTTTTAACAAATTAGATATTATTTGTTAGTACCTGGCCTTTTTTTTCAATTTCATGTTCATATTACACTACCTAAGACAAAGAAAACCTTCTCTATATGAAATGGGAAATATACTGTACAGTGAATAAAGCATCAAATATCAATAAACCATATGTTCTGAAACTCTTCTGTGAGTGAAAAAACTTCAGGTTACTGTCAGATTACTTCAAATATAAACTGTATCAATCTCTTCTTTATGGTCCATTCTGACCCCACGAGTTTTAACATAATACAAAAATGTGATTCTGAATTTCAAATTCTAGTGTTTTCTTTATCTTCTTTTTCTTTCAAGGCATTTACTTTCAATTTAGAACTCCAGTTAAACTGTCAAGCCATCAGTTATGTCAGTATTTACTGCAAAAAGCAAAATTTTACAATGGATTAACAGTCTAATTTTAGAGACTAAATATGCACATAAAATTAACATCCTTTGTCTCATGAGGACCTTTACAATGAAGTCACGTGGAAATCTCAACCTTTATTTCACAATAACTTCAAGTAAGTAGACTACAATTGGTGAAAATAAGGTGGGGTTTAAAAAAATAATAAGATTGAATGTCTCAGTAAACAAATGGCCTTTCTAAACTTAGCATTTTAATCTATCATAGAAATCAATGATGCAGTCAGAACAAGTCATTTTGAAAACAGGAAACAGGGTTAGTTTTTGTTTCACTTACTAAAAAGGTAGATTAGCACACAGTATTTGGCACTATTTCTTTGTTAAAGGTAAATGCTGGGGAGAGTACGTTAACTTCAGGTAAGTTGCACTAACCCCTTGATTAGTGCACAAATAAGAGTAAAAACTAAAAAACATTTTTGGGACCAGTTTTTTTATATTGAATTCAGTATTCTGGGTAAATTGATGTAGGCACTGTCAGGCCCTGTAAACCTAGAGACTTCTGTCCTGTTCCTAGTTTCCTGTGATTATTCATGTCTTTCTGGTGTGTCTTGTTGTGTAGCCTACTTACTTCCTGTGTCTGCTCTGCTCCTGGCTCAACATTGAGGGTACAGATGTCCTGAGACCCACCTAGCACCAGGTCACCCCACGTCCGTGGCCTGAGGGCATAGGTTTCTATACCGACATCATCTGACCCCCTGAGCCTGGGCTAACCTCCGTGCTTCCCCCTTTTACCGCTATGCATAGGGTCTCTACTGCTCTCCTGGCCATTCCATGGCATGCCCTTTCTGCTATCCGTAACAGGCACAAGATATTCAAAAAAAGGCAATTATAATATGAAACATTGAAACAAAAGCTTAGTGTTATAAATATGTGTTTTTGCCAAACAGCTTTATACCATACGGTGTCGCAGGAAGCCGGAGCCTACCCGGCAAGCAATGAGCACAAGGCAGGTTACAGCCTGGATGGGGCACCAGTCCATCGCAGGGCAAGTGCAAGCCAATCACACATGGGATGTTATAAATATAATACCTAAAAATCATTAGTTTTTTTTATATGTACTGCATATCATATGCACTCACTTAGCTTTGGTGTATATTCACTTATTCATTCTTTCTTTTGGGGGACATTGTTCATACTGGGGACGGCATGACAGGTTTTGGTGGTTAGTGCTACTTACCTCCACACTCTTGGACCCTGGGATTGATTCTGAACTGAAGTATCTTCTGGCAAAGTTTGCTTTTTCTCCCCCCAGCAATGTGGCCTTTCATTGGCTTCTTTTCACCTTCCAAAGAGAATCAGTTTAGGTTAACTGTAGTCTCCAAACTGCACTTGTCGTGTGCTCAATGATGGACTAGTGTTCCACCTAGGGTGTTGCCCTGTCTTTTGCCCCGTGCTTCTGGAATAGGCTCTGGATTGCTGAGATCCTTAAAAATATGAAAAAGTGACTTTCTGACAATGGATGATGTTTGCAAAGCTATTTTCTTTACTGTTGAAAGGTTAATCCCAGGTACACTTGATAGTTTTCAGTAGCCTTTCCAAAGCCTGATCAATGAGAGAATGAGGTGTTCCTTAGAAGGTCAGGGGATACTGCTTCAATAGATTGGTTGGCTGACGGTAAGATATTGCAGTACTGGCATTTAAAATAAAGCTGCTTAAAAACCCTTTAAAGGCGGTAAATTGATTGCAATTGCAATTGATTTACACTTCAGTCCTGCCAAAACTCTACTTGATTAGATACAGCAGTAAATGTGTTAAACGATTAAGCAGATTTGATTACAGACATTACTGTGTCATAAAATATTACACGTATAATGAACAGTGAAAACAAAACAACTAGCACAGCAAATGGACATTGGAACTCAAGGAACAGCTAAATGAAATCTTCGAATCAATTAGCTACAAGCAACTGCTTCTCTTGCAACTCCTCCGGTCTTTTATTATAATACAGCTTTAGGTATTCTAAATATCAGTAGCCAATGGCAAAAAGTCCATCCATCTCTGCATTGTCTAATCACTTCTTAAAATTCAGGGTTGTAGTGAACTGTAGCCCATCCTGGCAAGCAACAGGCATAAGGCAGGGACACCAGTCCGTCGCTTGGTAGACACTTATACTCATACTTAGGGCCAATTCTCCCAGAAGACAGTTAACTTACCAGTTTACTTTTGGATTGTGGGAGGAAGCCAGAATATCCAGAGGAAACCCATGTGAACATGGGGAGAACATTCAATAGGAATTGAACCTATACCCCCCAGTGCTGTGAGGCAGCAATACTAACCACTGCACCACCATACCACCATTGCAAGCAGTCCATAAATTAACACATTGAATTCACATCCTTAGTTAGTGGGAAATGAGCCTGTATTTAATAGGCCAGACATTCAATACTTAATGTGGTTTTTGCTCCCACCCCTGAACTTCCTCTCTGTTGTACTGGAGGTCATTCGCACAATCACTTCATTAACAAGTCGTTCTGTGACAAGGCTGGTTGGGCGAAAGCATCACATCTGCAAAGGATCTAATGAGAAGGTCAGGTATTTGATCCTTCATCAAATCAGAGCCTGCCAAAACCTTGGATGATTATCTGGATCTCCTCCTATTTTCTGACCGTGAGTTTCCTATCACACAGCAAACAGTGTCCTGCTGGTAGAACATCAGCAAGTTATGAGCTTTTTTACACTCTACAATAGCTTTACAGTTCAGTGATTTAATGGATTACTGTCATGACCACTAACCGGCCCAGACCAACTCCGAAGAGGTCTAATCAGTCCCAGCAGCTGGGGGATTATTACAAACGCCGCCGCACGTGTTAATTCTCTTCAGACGTCTTACCGTGCGGCAGGCTGCATTATTTAAGCCGCCCTTACCCGCAATACACTGCTCGGTATTGAGTTCTCCACCTGTGGCTCTACCTAGCGTTACTTTCCCTTTGGTTTATCGGATTTTCTGACCTCTTCGTTTTGCCTTCGGACTTTGCTTCTCGTCTCGCCCCGTGGATTGTTTACTACCCGTAACTATTTTCTGGTATCGACCCTGTTGCTCTTGTTCCGACCTCGTACCTGTCTCTCGTTCTGGATTGTTCGCCACCAGTGCCTTTTACGGATCTCGACCTACCTTTCGCCTTCAGATAACGACCCAGCTCCTGGATAGCTCCGTCCGCCTACTCACCGCCCCAGGAATCCGGCATCTGCATCGGATCCTTTTTTCATCGCAACCCAGTCTCGTTACAGAATACCGAGCCACAGTATGGATCCCGCGGATGCGCAAGCTCTTCGCTCCCTCCTCCATCAGCACTCCCAAGCTCTATCCCAGTTACAGCAGTCTGTTCAACTTCTTACCAATCACGTTGCCTGGCTTTCGTCCCCCCCGGTGCCCCCGGCACCTTCAACAGCTCCTCCTGCAGTTTCTTCCGCACAAGCCGCGGCCCCGCCCACCCCCCCTTCAACCTTACCGTTTGTTCTTCCTGAAAAATATGACGGTAATCCTTCTGGTTGCAGAGGCTTCATTACTCAGTGTTACCTCTCTTTTCATCTGCATCCGGAGCGTTTTCCTACATCACATGAACAGATTGGTTTTGCGTTCTCCCTGTTGACAGGCAAGGCTTTAGACTGGGCTTCCGTTTTTTTTTTACCAGAGCCGATTCACAACCTATGGATTTCAACGGCTTTGCGGAGCGTCTTCAGGCACGTTTTTCGCAGAACAGTCTGGACTTGGTTCACCTTCGGCTCTCGGCTATTCAACAGGGTGATAGACCTCTACAGGATTATGTGGAGGAATTTCAGTCTCTTGCCACAGAGTCCGCCTGGAACCCAGAGGCGCTTGTTTGCCTTTTCTGTAAGGGTTTGTCAGAGGAGTTGAAGGATCACTTGGTGTTCATGCCAATCAACTCTCATTCCCTGGAAGCAGCAATCTCCCAGGTCCTGGAATTGGACACCCGCATCAGAATCCGGAAAGCAGACAGACCCACTGGAAGCAGACATGGCCCTCCCGAGGCATCGCTTCCTGCTTTGCCAGCTCTGCCACATGCTCCTCTTTCCCTTCAAGAAAAGGAAAGGCGCCGCCGAGAGGGACGATGTTTGTACTGTGCTTCTCCTAACCATCGGCTCGCCACTTGTCCGTCAAGACCACCGTCTGCACCTCGTGCTCTACCGCAGCTTTCAGCTAAGGTCAGCAGTGCTGTTTTTCCCCTGCCTCTTCGGGCACTCTGTTTCCGGCGGAATTGTCTTGGTCTGATACTCATCTTCCCCTGTCGATTTTTGTTGATTCAGATGCAGAAGGATCATTCATAGACGCTTCCTTCGTCCACCGATGGAATATCCCCGTGGTCTCTGTGTCACCCCCTGTCAGCATTCTAGCCTTAGATGGTTCTCCACTCACCCCTGCTCAGGTTTCCCTGCAAACCATCCCGCTCTCTCTCAGGGTTGGGGCCACTCATACTGAAGATATTTCATTTCTTCTCCTGGACTCGCCTGCCTACCCGCTGATCCTGGGCCTTCCCTGGCTCAGGAAACACGACCCTCACATCTCCTGGGCCAAGAATGAGATCATTGCCTGGAGTCATGCTTGCCATGCCAATTGTTGTGGTCTCCCTGTTAAGGTCTCCGCCGCTATCCTCCCTGTGGATGCTCCACCTTCCATTCCACCTCAATACGTTCACCTGAAACAGGCATTCGATAAACAACAGGCTCTCTTGCTTCCCCCTCACCGAACTTACGACTGTGCCATCGATCTATTGCCAGGATCACTCCCCCCCAAGGGTCGCATTTACCCTTTAACCCTGAAGGAGAATCAGGCCTTACAAGACTACATTAAGGAAGCCCTGGACTCAGGTTTTATTCGCCCCTCCTCTTCTCCTGCCTGTGCCGGTTTCTTTTTTATTGAAAAGAAGGATGGTTCGTTGCGCCCATGCATTGACTACAGAGGGTTGAACTCCATCACAATTAAACATCGCTACCCTCTGCCTCTAATTCCAGCGGCTTTGGAGTCCTTACGTGGAGCCACCATCTTTTCAAAACTGGATTTACGTGGGGCTTATAATCTTATCAGGATTCGGGAGGGGGATGAATGGAAGACGGCCTTTATGACTACGCATGGGCACTATGAATACCAAGTCATGCCCTTTGGCCTTGTCAATGCTCCGGCTGTCTTCCAGTCTTTTATGAATGATATTTTTAGGGACATTATTGGTAGCTTTGTCCTGGTATATCTCGATGACATTTTGATTTTTTCTGCCGACCCTCAGGATCATGTCCGCCATGTACAGGAGGTCTTGTCAAGATTGATTGACAATAGGCTCTATGCTAAGCTGGAAAAATGTGTGTTCCATGTCTCCAAGATCCATTTCCTCGGTTACAGTATCTCTCCTCTGGGTGTGGCAATGGACTCATCTAAGGTAGCAGCCATTAATGACTGGCCAGTCCCGCGCAATCTAAAGCAGATCCAGCGTTTTCTGGGTTTTGCTAACTTTTATAGGCGGTTCATTAGGAATTTTAGTTCAGTTGTTGCACCCATCTCTGCTCTAACTCGCAACCGACCTGGCCGAGGTAAGTGGAACCCAGAGGCGGACAAGGCATTTCTACGCTTAAAAAACCTCTTCAGCTCTGCTCCTCTTCTCCGTCACCCGGATCCCTCCCGGCCCTTTGTAGTGGAAGTGGATGCCTCTGCCTATGGGGTTGGGGCAGTCCTCTCCCAGCGTCAGGAAGAAGGACAGGTTCTACATCCATGTGCCTTCTTCTCCAAGAAGCTCTCTCCTGCCGAAGTGAATTATGACGTGGGTAATCGCGAGCTCCTTGCAATCAAGCTGGCCCTTGAGGAATGGAGGCACTGGCTGGAGGGGGCTCAGCATCCTTTCGTTATAATCACGGACCACAAGAACTTGGCCTACATTCAATCGGCTAAACGCCTCAATTCTTGTCAAGCTCGCTGGTCTTTGTTCTTCTCGCGCTTCAACTTCATGATCACCTATACCCCTGGATCTAAGAATGGTAGGGCGGATGCACTTTCCCGGCTTCACGACCCCCCGGATCTGGATTATGCACCCGAACCAATAATTTCAACTGACCGTGTCGTGGCAGCAGTTCGTTGCTCAATTGAGGATCAAGTCAGGCGGGCCCTGGACAAGACTACCATCCCTCTCCGTTGCCCCGTGGACAAATTATTTGTGGTGGATAATTTACGTTCGGCGGTTTTACAGTGGAGTCATGACTCACGGTTCGCAGGCCACCCTGGGGTCAAACGTACTTTGGATCTCCTGAGTAAGGACTTCTGGTGGCCTACCATGAGGGCGGATGTAGCAGAATATATTCGAGCATGTCCTACCTGTGCCAGAACCAAGACCCCGCGTGCCAGGAAGATGGGTCTCTTGCACCCCCTCCTGGTCCCCTACCGCCCTTGGTCTCACATAGGGGTGGATTTCATCACGGATCTCCCCAGCAGTCAAGGTAATACGGTTATCATGG
The DNA here is from genome assembly GCF_055471065.1 of Atractosteus spatula. Lineage (NCBI taxonomy): Eukaryota > Metazoa > Chordata > Actinopteri > Semionotiformes > Lepisosteidae > Atractosteus > Atractosteus spatula. The sequence goes on from NC_142719.1 coordinate 28,470,254, forward strand.
TGGTCTCTGATCGATTTTCCAAATCAGCCCATTTTGTTCCGCTTCCAGCCTTACCCACAGCCCAGGAGATGGCAATGTTGTTCGTCCAGCACATATTTCGTCTACATGGTTTGCCCAAGGATGTGGTCTCAGACAGAGGTCCCCAGTTTGTCTCGGCCTTTTGGAAAGCTTTTTGTCAAGCCCTGGGCACTCATGTGTCCTTAACGTCGGGATATCACCCTGAAGCCAACGGGCAGGTGGAGAGAACTAATCAAACGCTCCTGGCTTTCCTTAGAGCCTTCACTTCATCTTCCCAAGATGATTGGTCATCTTTACTTCCTTGGGCAGAGTACGCTCATAACTCCCTTACGTCCTCCTCCACAGGGCTCTCTCCCTTCCTTTGCTCCTTAGGCTACCAACCTTCCCTCATCTCTGACGCCCCTCTGGTTACGACAATTCCTTCTCTGAGACAGTACTTCTCGAAGTTAAGGAGGCTCTGGAAGGTGGCTAGAACATCTCTTCTCAAGTCAACTCAGCGCCAGGCCGCTTTTGCCAACAGACGTCGTAGACCTGCCCCTCGGTTCAGGAAGGGTCAGTTCGTCTGGCTGGCCACCAAGAATTTACCCTTGCGCCTATCCTCCAAGAAGCTAGGTCCCAAGTATATAGGTCCTTTCCGGATCCTCTCTCGAATTACACCGGTCACCTACCGACTAGCGCTCCCCCCCACTTTCAGAATCCATTCTGCCTTCCACGTCTCTCTGTTGAAACCATTTCACCGTTCACCCCTGGTGGCCCCTCCTGCTCGTCCACCACCTCCTCGTACTATTCAGGGGCGTCCAGCGTATACAGTTAATAAGATCCTGGATTCAAGATGGCACCGTAATACCATGCAGTATCTTGTGGATTGGGAAGGGTATGGACCGGAGGACCGATCTTGGGTTCCGGAGGGGGATATTCTCGACCCAGCTCTCATCACCAACTTTCATCGCAATTTTCCCCAGCGACCATCTCGGGCGTTGGGAGCCGCCCGTGAAGGGGGGGGTACTGTCATGACCACTAACCGGCCCAGACCAACTCCGAAGAGGTCTAATCAGTCCCAGCAGCTGGGGGATTATTACAAACGCCGCCGCACGTGTTAATTCTCTTCAGACGTCTTACCGTGCGGCAGGCTGCATTATTTAAGCCGCCCTTACCCGCAATACACTGCTCGGTATTGAGTTCTCCACCTGTGGCTCTACCTAGCGTTACTTTCCCTTTGCTTTATCGGATTTTCTGACCTCTTCGTTTTGCCTTCGGACTTTGCTTCTCGTCTCGCCCCGTGGATTGTTTACTACCCGTAACTATTTTCTGGTATCGACCCTGTTGCTCTTGTTCCGACCTCGTACCTGTCTCTCGTTTTGGATTGTTCGCCACCAGTGCCTTTTACGGATCTCGACCTACCTTTCGCCTTCAGATAACGACCCAGCTCCTGGATAGCTCCGTCCGCCTACTCACCGCCCCAGGAATCCGGCATCTGCATCGGATCCTTTTTTCATCGCAACCTAGTCTCGTTACAATTACATTTTCAGAAAATCCATACTTCACCTACAGTATATGGGGCTTCAATAGCTGGCTTAGGCAGCAGCACTTTCCTTCACACAGAGCTAATTGGAAATGGCTCTGGTGTTAGAATAGATGCTTTATGCTGGAAACGGCAAGAATCAGTCAAACTAGAGCATCACATTAAAAGATTAACGGGCTATTTTAGTGAAACAAATATAGCTGCAACTATATTTTATTCTTATATTTTACTTTTACTTTTTTCCTTAGTGTCCTGAGTGGTTCTGTCCGAAACTGCATCATAGAAACTTGTACTGTAGGTTTCAGAGCACAAATATTTGCACTATTGAATTAACATGTCTCAGTTGCTGATCTTCCTCACAAATATCAATTAAAAATAAAATTGTCAAAAGCTAAGATAGGTTAGAACACACTGCAAATAATCCATCCATCCATTTTCTAACTTCTTTACCCAGTACAGGGTCACAGGGGAGCCAGAGTCTATCCCAGCATGCAACAAGAGCAAGGCAGGATACACCCCGGACAATAATATACTAATAATATCCTTACACTTAAATAGTGCTTTTCTGGACACTCAAAGTGCTTTACAGGCAGTGGGGACTCCAATCCATGATTGTGTAGCCCCATCTGGATGATGGGATGGACACCCTGGATAGGATGCAAATACTATACATAATATGCAGCACAATACAAACAATGGTATCCTTACTCTTATATAGTACTTTTGTGGATACTTCACTCAAAGACCTTTACAGGTAATGGGGATTCCCTTCCACCACCACCTGTGTAGCACTCACCTGGATGATGTGATGGCAGCCAAAGTGTAAGAATGCTCAGCACACAACAGCTATCAGCAGGGAGGAAAGCAGATTAATGAGGCCAGTTAAAAGATGGGGATTATCAGGATTGGTAAACGCCAGTGAGAAATTTGGACAGACATCAGGGTAACACCCCTATGTTTTTTTAGAAATGTCCCGGGATTTTAATGACCACAGAGAGTCAGGACCTTGGTTTTATGTCTCATGTGAAGGACAGCACATTTTTTACAGTGTCCCCATCACTATACTGGGACACTGGGACCATACAGACCGCAGAGTAAGTAGCACAAACACCTCTTCCAGCAGCAACCTTAGCTTTCCCAGGAGGTACCTATTCAAGTACTGGCCAAAGTCACACCTGCTTAGCTTCAGTGGGTTGCCAGTTGTGTGTTGCAGGGTGATATAGCTGCTGATACATATGTTACTCCAAAAGAAAAACTGCAAAGTTTGACACCAGAAGACTAGGTCACTTGGTACACTTGGATATTGACCAGGATAACTAACAATTATGGTTCACAAGAATGTACACCATTTTCTTTACCAATTCAGTTATGCACTGCACACTTTTACCACATAACCTACACCCCACACCTTATTTTCTGCATTGTCACACTGCCTAAATGCTTCTAACGTTCAGCCGTTTCACAAGTAACACCAGTACATTCCAGAAATAAAGAAGACTAACATACAGATTGCAACTGATGTTTATTCGGGAAAAATTCATACAACCACAGAACATTTCAGTGATTTAGTACCTGCTTGTTTTAGGAACTTGACACAAAAGAAAAAGAAAAATAATACCAAAATCAATGAAGTTGTGATGAACATAAATATAACAAACACGTTCATGGTCCATTGTCTTTTTTCATGTTACTCATTAAATTGACTTAACTTTTGTGGGCTTCCAATATGGGTAAGACAAATGCAATCCATGCCAATCTTTTAGCAGCCATTTTGTTTTCTTTCTATTGGCTGAACAATACTGAATACAAGATGTTTGCTAAGTTTTCTGCAACAGTTAATATAATTGATATCCTTTGTCACATAACTTATGAGTTCTGCAGTTAATTGTGTGCTTTGTTTAGTTTCTATGAAATGTTAGACCGTCAGTTCAGGTAACTCTTTCCCTGCTTCAGGACTCCTTGTCTTCTTGTCTTTAGTTTGTCACTTAAGCACATTTCAGTTGATTGTGTGCCATTAAAGGGTTCTAAGCTAAAGCAGGTGAAAAGCCGTGGTGTGATTCAAAGGCTCATACGAGATACTGTACTACCTACCCACATAAACTCAGTTTTTGCACTACACTCTTTTTAAAAATGTTTTTTTAAGCCTTAAGATAAACAAGGAAACAAGGAGAGATCAAATACAAAGGTGATGATCACAAACAATGATGAATTACCTGTAATTAAAAAGCAGGTTACCAATTTAATTTCTGTTGCATACTTAAAGTTCCTAAAAAGACTCATGCAGGAAACCATCTGACTTATGGTAAGTAAAGCAATATAATAGTTTTGAAATGATGATTTTCACTTTCTGGATTATCTGACAAGGCATTAAAGTGAATAGTGAGTAATAAGTAATTGCAGAAGACCAATGCCTAGAGTAAAGAACAACAAATTAGCAAGTAATAAGCATTTGAAAAAAGAAACCCCTTTTTAGAGATGCATTCTTGCATGTTTACAAAATTTTATACCACATACATTGTTTTATTTTTTAAATTTATTAAGCTATCAAATATTCCTGGTTCATTAACCCAAGGATATAGCAACCACAGGATTTACAAAGCTACATTACATCTATCAGACTCACAGTGCCACCTATCTAGTGTTGATGATAAAGCATGTTAAAAATGCTACAGTATAATCTATTGCAAACTAGGGAATTAAAAATGTGACATCGAAAGCTTAATATAGAAAAAAGGATACAAAGCAACATTCTTAAATATGCAGCATTCCTTTTAATAGAAAGCAACTGTTCAGACAACATGAAAACACTGCAGTTACTACTGAATGTTATTTGTTATTAGATTACCCTATCACAGTGAGTAGCAAATGACTATAATGAATCATTTTGCTTCAAAGCACCAGTGAAAATATCATCTAATCCTGGATTTCACTAGAGTTTTAAGCCAACAAACACAGGGGAAATACAGTTTTCCACAACTGGGCAATTTTGTATTCATTATGATGTAAAAGACAAAGCCAGCTCTTAAAAAGGACTAAAATAATTATAAATTTGGTTGCAATTTTGGGTCGATTTTTTTCCCTTTTTAAGGTATGCCCCACCCCTCTCTCTTTCCTTCTCTGTTCCTTTATATTAGTAAACATCCACCTATTTGCATGAAACTATTAAACAATAAATAAAGAATATGCAGGATAATGAGAAAATAATTCAGCAAATGAAAACTGAATTCAGGAAATGCAAGCACACTTGCATAAGGTAAAACTTTAAAGTCTAGTCTGTACCACAAAACACATTTGCACAACAGAAAATGTAAGGTTAAGGTGACCCATATTTTTGAGAAAGGGCAGTTGCAGTACATCTTCAAATCTGCCATCTACTGGTCTGATTTTGTAATAATTGCCTATGCCTCTTGTCATAACTTTTTCAATCCTAAATATGTCCTACCTACAGTACCCATATCATTGCAGTTGAATAATTTTCTTGCGAGACTTACAACAGATGATTTCCATAGTCAAAAAAGGCTACAACTTTAGCTTTAAATGCAATCATATGTGTCACTGTAAATGTTTACAGTTTCCACAAGTATTTCCATCATCAGGCTGGGCTTTCTAAAAAAAAGGAATACTGCACTCTTAAAGCTATAGCAGGTAGCATTCGTGATTGGTAAGGCATGAGGCTTCTGTGTCTTGTTCAACTTAAACCAATCATGTTTCCTTCCCAAACAGCTGTTTTAATGCTTTAGCTCAGAGATGTAATATTGGAGCGTCCGCCAGGTGGCACTACAATACGCCGGCCTGCAGGTCGGATTGGCGTTTCTTCTGCTGGGATACCTGTAGAAAAGGCACACTGGGTAAGAAAGACTGCTACAAAATAAAAACTGACCTTATGGTATAATGGAATTCATTGCTCTTTGCATGTACAGTACTGTACCAGTTCAGTAGATTTGTTTCAGCTCTTTTTAAAAGGCTTTTTCTGCCTTAAGTTCCATAAAACAAGGAAATAGAGCCAATACAAAGATGATCATCACAAACAATGATGGATACCTTAAAATGCAGGTTAGTAATTACATTTCTGTTGCATAAATTCTGTTCTGTTGCTGTTCAAATTAAATTATTTAGGGATCTAAAAGCTAAACAACTCAGACTAGAATGCAGCCTGAAACTTCACAAGTCAGAGATAGTCATCTTATATTTGCAAAACTTTCATGCATATTGTTACACTGGCAAATTGCTAACAGAACATTCATGGTGCTACCACACCACAAGAATGTTAAATGTAACAGGATTATTACATTTCAAATTATGTTTTATGTGGATACTCAGAAATGTTGGAACTATTTTATTTTCAAATAGGTCAGGTTGACTCATAATCCTACATATTGCATCAAAAAAGCAACGCTTTTTTTTAATAATGGAAATTTATAGGTTTTAACAGGGGTCCACCAAAACAACAAATAACTTATATATAAATTAGTGTATGTGAGATAAAGCACTCTTTATGTTTTTGCTTCAGGATAAATAAAGCAGTTTTATTCCAAAGACATTCTAGGTAATACTACTGTATTTTAAATGCAGTTGCCATACTTGCACACTATACTGCACTTAACAGCACTGTTTTAGCTACAGTAAGATACTGTATGCCCAATAGCTAAAAAAAGAGTATCTCTGCACTAATATAATACAGGATCTCAGACTTTAGATGAAGAGCACAATTGCTTTGCTATTCTTGTCTTCTTGTTCTGTAAAACCACTACAAACCCTACACCTACTGTAGCTACAGTATAATAATACCAATTACTTTAAAGCTCTGAAGATCAAAGGTTTGGCCTAACTACAAAACATTGTATTATTCTGCTGGTTTGGTCAAATTGATCTGGCAGAAGCATCTAGGTCTTGTGTTTTATACAGTACTTAAGAATATCGAGATGACAAAGATGACAAAACCGCTATACAATTCTACGTTGACAGCCTTGAATTATTAGAATTGTCTGTGGTCTGGCACAAACATTCACAGTATTAATACCATGTTCTTAGAATATCTGAGGTTCTCTGTAAAAAAAAAGAACCCTGATGATGTTTCAGGGCCATTGTGTACCAGACTTTTTTCACTTCAAACATCCAATACCTTAACAGACTGAAATAGAACTGCCTGTATAATGAATCAAAGCATTAAACAGGAAAAATTAATCATTGTAAAAAGCTGTCAGGGTGTTTCAGGACTAGATCCCATTGAAAAACACTGTCAGTTAACTATACTTTACTAGAAGTGAAAGGACAATTCTTACAACCTAAAACATTCTTACATAAAGCTAAAAATATTTTTAAAAGATACTCAGTTTAGATGAGGACTACATAGACGTCAAATAAACAAGTTTATTTATCAGACCTATTTTTAATGGGGAGTCATTGTGTCCTGAAAGTATTTCGATCAGTGGCTTCTTGCCAGAGCCAGGCTGAGGGAAGCTCACCCTGGGCTGCAGGGATACCTGCTAGACTGAATCCAGACTGATGGAGGTTCCTGATAGGGGGTGCTTGCTTGGTGGGGGAGGTCCTGGCAGATGCAGCCGGGGTGCCCCCTCGGGACATAGGGGAGAAGTCCGACACCGGCCCATCATACATGCCCCTGGGCACTGCCTTTAACACTGCCAGCTGCAAGACACAGGAAAAATACATCATTTTCTGGAACACTTGACGAGGTAACCCACACATCCTAGGCAGATTAATAAGATTCTGAAAGCCTGAAACAATAAAGAACTACTCCTCACACTCACATTTATTTTCTCATTTTTCTCATTTATCTCATTTATCTCCCTGCTGCAAAATATGCACGTCTGAGCATTTTCATCATCCAATAGTACACATTATATTTACAAAACATGTTTATTTTTCCCACTATGTTCTTAGGAAAGCATTTGGTAAGGTTTGCCTAAGGACATGCTGTGAGTGCCCCTTCAACACAGGGCTTAAAATCAACGTGTTACTACATTCTAGGGCCCTGCTTTTCTCCTTATCTGTGGTCATATGAAACAGGAATCTTTGTGAGCCTGATGAGTGTCAGCAAGACAGAACTCCAATTAAAATAAACACAGGAACATCATGGGCTATTTTTTCTCCAAAGAAAATACGCCTTAAGCTGATTTGCATTGTTTATTTCTCTGGTTTATTCTCCCTCTGAATCTGAGAGGCCTATCTAAACCTAATCCAGGCTTTGCCCTTTGAGCAGAAATACAGTATGACCAGTCTGAGGTGGATAACTGATTACTGATAACTGATAACTGATAACTCTTTGATTTTAATCCCCTTCAAACAAGTCAAGGTTGTCTACTCAAATAAACTTTTTGGCCTAAATTAGCTCCAGGATTAAAGTAAAAAATTGATAAAATAATCACAAGCTAAAAGCCCAAAACTTACTGTACTTAATAATAGCCTTTTTTTTCTTTATGAATTTTTGTTTCTACTCAAGTCGTCAACATCAAGTAATGGGACAGTTATTTGTAGTGGAAGGTGAGTTGAAGATTTATTTTAATCTGGGCATCAGCCTTACTATATACACTGTGTACCCTTACTATATACACTGTACACTCTAAGGGAAAGTCTTTCAATGACATTCCAAATAAATTCCACTCTACTAAAACAGAGCTAACCTTGAGTGTGTGTCATCTCCTATCAGATATTCATTAGACTGTCTTGAGATTACCAAGGATTAAACTAGGTGTTCATGATATCAGAGGGAGGAAAACTGTGGAGCAACGAATATACTGTGCATACAGTGCAATACTGCAGACAGATTTTGAGCAGTGATTCATTTCCCAGATGCAGAGGAGTGTCTAACAAAAGAGATTCACATCTGCACAACAGTGAAGAGAAATATTATCGTTCAAACTCTCGTGACATAAATCAGTTTTAGGAAGAGTTATTTTAAACCCAAGTAGATCTTTTGGCAATGTCTAAAGCTGTGTTAGTCGGTCACAGTGCTGTGTATAACTCTGGCTAGCCAAATTCAAAACGTCACAGAGTCAGCCACAGTTAAGTTAACTCCCTTTTCCTATGATTTTAAAAAATTCTAATAAAAAGATCTTCTATCAAACCAGATAAAAATTACCCACAAATTAACAAATGAATTAAAAACAGTCATATGTAATCAACATAATTTACCGTATAATCAGTGCAGGAAGTCCTGGATTTAATTATCCCACAGTATATCTTTGCTTAATGGCATGTTTGGCTTTGTGTAGGAACACAAATAAATTACTGTAGTTTATAGTGGTTTCCATCCAGGCTATTTGAGGTTGAGTCTATACCAAATGACACCAACATAAATCTGTTGTGCGGGGAGGGTACCATGGCTATACAAGCTCAATGCAATCCCGGCTTTTACTGCCTAACCACCATTAATTGCCTCCAAGAATGATGAGTTCCATCTGAATGTACCCTCACTGAACCAATCATGGACACTGTGCTCTAAAAAGCCTCTCCTTAACCATCAACAGACATTCATTTCTTCAGTGATGGTTTCTTTCCCAAGTTTAACTCTACAGATGAACTTGAGCATATTTGCCCTCAGCAAGCACCACTTCCAGTAACAGGTACCATGCTGTGAAAGCCATTATCAAAATTTTAAAAACAAGGTTGTTGTTATTTTCCCATTGTGTAGGCCTTCAATCCATTTTGGGAATTTCCTCAAATGAGCAGAGTACATATGTGCTCTACGGTATCAATTTTTCCTTCTTAAATATTTCAAGGGTCTTCTGGAAAAAGAAACAAAGGTAATTGTTTAAAATGAAATGGAACGGCTGTCACACTGTCTTCACACAACTATGTGAATCAAATGAATTCACCTCAAGAGAATGGGCCCAACGACTACAAAACCTTCATTGTATCAGAGGCTTTGCTGTGACCAAACTGCTCTGTGCAGTTGTAAGGACCCTGTTCCACCCAGACCTGTGGTCTTGTCCATTCTCACCTGTTTCCTGGCTTTCACTCGCTTGTAAGTGAAGTCGGGGAAGGGAGAGCAAGGAATAAAGTGCCCACTTCCTGCGGTGGCATGCAAATTCCCATCTTCCAGCACAATCTTCCCCTGGCAAATCACCACCAGCGGAGCTCCACGTAGCTCCATCCCCTCAAACACATTGTATTCGGCTGCCTGCGATGGAAACAGATAAGAGCAGCCTTACAGCACCAGATATACCAACACTATCACCCTGAATGATGTCTTAACAGTGTAGTCTCTATCAAACAGCAAGGGTAATCCTTTCAGGACACTGGCCGTATTAGTAAATAAGCGTGATGACTGAAAAAAGAAACAAAGAAACCATACGCTTCTTTGGATTTCTAACTTGTTCTGGTCAGCAGGATTTTAGCTGAAGTTCAACAGTTCTAAATCAAACAACTTTAGGGAAGGAGCACTTCAAGTACAAAAAAATACAGATGTTCTGTATTGGCTGCCAGTGCCCACAGCTGACATGAACCTAAAGCTGCATACAAAGAAACAAAGATTTATTTAAAATAAAATGGACTTCTGTCACATTGTCTTCACACAACTACAGTATGTGAATCACATGCAAGAATCTGAAAGGACTGGGCCCAACGACTACAAAGCCTTCACTGTATTGCTGTAAGTGAAGGCACGTCTGTCCAGCCATAAGGACCATTTTCCATCCTGACCTGTGGTCCTGTCAGTTCTCACCTGTTTTTTTTGCTTTCACAAAGTATCACAGATATACTGCATAGGAACAAGTGGAGACCAATTCCACTAGAAAGCAAAAACCAAGTGCCATCTTCAGGTGTGTTATTAATCTGCTCGTGTCTTTAGTTCCCCATTTAAGCCACTCACACCTGAAGAAGATACCACAACTAATATAATGTGTTTTTCTTTTCAGAAAGGAATTAACTCTACTTGTTCTTTTGCAGCTTCTCATTCAAACACCATGGCAGAGATATAGAGATGGTACATAACACAGATGGCAAAACCACAAACTTTTTTACCTTAAAAGTTTGGAATCACCAGTCATTTTTTCCCACAATCTGCAAAATCAGTCATCAATAAGCTCAATTCATTGAGAATATAATGCTTGTACCAGCTAGGGAGGGATGGAGATAACGTCCACAGCTTCCTCCAGAACATTGCTACAAACTCTGAAATGACCGGAGAACTGATGCAGCTCTCGCTGCTGAATGCTACAACCTCACGAGGGTTGCTGAACATTGCTGAAGCATGCTGAAGATATGACAACTAACTCAAACCCACTTGACTGGCTATGAACTGTGCATAGCTCCGACAATGGCTCAATGTACACCTCCAGAGCCCCCAGATGTGTTCCTTAAAACAACAGGGAGGGTGCTTTAGGAAAGACAAAATAAAGGTTTTATGTTGCTCAATTTGGTCATATGATAATGTCTGGATAGGGTAAAGCTGTTAACAATTATAATTTTTAAAATGATTTTGTGCAAAAAAAAATCCAAAATAACTGAATCATAATGATTATTACAATGGAATTTACTGCTTACAGTTTTCAGTTGATAATAATGTATGGATTAATTAAAATAATGGAAATCATCAGTCTTTAGAACCATGGGATTACATGGTGGAAAACAAGAGTAGGAGAACAAGAGGCAGCCTGTAGCTCGGGATAGCAGTTAAGGATTAAGACTGGAATGGAGGATCTGCTGTATTGCTTCAGTAAACGACTAACCGCTGTTCTGTATAATGGGTCTCCAGGTCATCGCTACAAATGAGAAGTTCTTCTCAACTGAATTACATGTTTAAATAAAGGAATAAAAAAGAAAGTGAGTGAAAAGATAAATGAACTCTGCACATTTTAAATGGATCTGTCCCCTCTGGCTTGGATTTCATGTTCATCTGTTTGGCAATTCAAAGACAAACAGCTGCAGTCTCACAGCTGGAGCACATCTCTAAGGAATATGCACACTTTTGAGATAGCCAACAGCAAGCAATTATATCCCACTACTGCTTTACTATCTAGGTCGTTGCAATAAATTACATTGCTCAAAACCAAGTCCAGAAAATATCATGAGACTTCTGCCAAACATGATACCACTGTCAAAGCACTTGGTTACAATGCATGTACATGCATGCATATGTGGTATATAAGGTAACATGCACTTTCACATTGGGAAACATTTGCTTTCTCTAAAAGCTTTTTTTAAAGCAGATTTCTGGAAGTGGAGGAATAATGCCTTGAATGGCCCTAATGATTGATCTTGACCCTAAAATACTGTACAATCACACAGCACATACACACAGTTGTTGTACTTTCTCTTGAAGACTGCAATGGCATCTGTAGGGGGTCAGACGTTTTAGTGAGAGGAAATGAAAAGGTGACATCATTAAGTAAAAGCCCTCACATTTTTAGATTTCCACATAAGGAAAAGCCATTGAAACCCTCCCTCCCTTCTTTAGAGATATTCAGGAAATACAGTGAGCCACACAAGCCTCGGTTTCCTGTGCTAATGTGTCCCAAGTTTTTCCCTGTGTACTCAGATCCCCCGTGTAAGTTATGAGTAGCTTCCTCTAAGTCAAACAGAATTGAAGCTAATTCCTCTCTGTGGCCACAGCACTGATTTTCAAATCTCAGTGTGCGTGCCTTTCCAAAACCACTTTAGAGGTACAGTTTAAAAGGCTGGCTAAGTGAATCTGGGGTAAAATTAGTCAATGTCAGTCACAAAGTAACAAATGCTTTTGTGCTTTTTTATAAAAATATATAATTGGACTTCTTATTGGATTTTAATGCATTTTTTATAGAAAACACTTATTGTTTGTAATTCGTTTACTTCAAAATAACACTGATATAGCTTACCATTTGCCAAGTTTTGAAATATGGATTTTATCAATCTACTCTCCAGAATTAAACAAGTTCAGATTTTAAGGCTGTATCAGACTGAATGTTCCTGAAATGTAGCCTCCTGGTTAAAAATAACACTGTAGAAAAAAGAATGTCCAATTGAATTGCATCCCGTTTGTGGTCACACAGAGTGAAGTCATTCCATTTTGCACCAAAAAAAAAAACATTGTGCTATTTAATGCAAATACCTAAAGGGAATTCATTCCACTTGAGAACGTAGAGTTCATTTGCTCATATCTGAGTTGTTCACTGTCACTATAGAAGTGCTCTGTGCTGCAAGCTGAAAGATTTGTTTAAGTGTGGGAATGGAACAATGGGAACTGTGGGATTTCAAAACACTCACAACATTATTATTGTGCCGCCACCTGCAGTGATTTCTCCAACCTCAGACTCTTACCGAGTTGTGTGTTTTCGCTGTAACGGTCCTTACAGCATCGGAATCCCAGATAACCAGGTCGCTGTCTGAGCCCACTGCTATTTTTCCTTTTCTAGGGTACAGGTTAAGGATCTTGGCAGCATTGGTGCTTGTTACAGCAACAAACATGTTTTCATCCATTTTGCCAGTGACCTGAGAAAGGAACAAGCACATTACTTTGACAAATGGGAATTTCATAATCTGACGTTTTTCTTTCATGTTGAATAGTGCACTGTGTCACAGAACATTTTAGTGTTTAAGTGTTCATGTATGAAGTCGCACATTGAAGTGTTTAGTCACATCCAAAGCACAGGCCATCATTACAAAAAAAAATACACGTAAATATTCCGATTTACAGTATTTTAGTTATGAATCAGTCCTTAACAGTCCTATATGCAAACTCTTTCTGTTATAATTTGATCAACAGAATCACTGGCTTTTCCTTTAGTCAGCTGAAATGGAAGGAAAAATAGAGGGTTCATTTTTGGAAGCTTTCACTTACCACAGCCTTATCCCAGATGATTGCCATTCTTTCCTCAACACCATTGACACCTTCAGGTATCTGCGTGAAATCGTCCTTTCCAATCGCCTTCTGAGCTGTGCTGAAGGTGCAGTGGGCACTTCCTGTCACGTTTAGGTCTCCACTGAATGAACAAAAAGGAGGGCTTTAGAAATGCCATGGCAACAATAAATGCTTTTGCGATTTGTTTCAGCAGAAATGAACCGTATACATATCTAAACTCAGATGAGGCACATTAAAAACCATGCAAGAATAGTTTCATAACTGGCAAGTCAGCAGCCAAACAAACATACTTCTTTTCAGCCTTTTCACACGTCAGTATGACCACTGGGTCTGGGCCTGGTAGGTTTATCGCCTGTTACATTTCCAGCCACAGTAGGTTTTATGCAGCATGTTCATCTTAATGTCTCCCTGTGCCTTTCAGACTTTAGGTCACAGTCTCTAAGACATCCACAAACACAATGTGCATGACTGGTAGAGGTTAGGAACATTGTCAGAGTAATCATTACTGGTTTTCCCTTATTTAGATAGTTAATTGCAGGATTATTTTGTGAAAGAAAACCGGAAGAACTATAGTAAAGCTACAACTACAAAGGGTTTTATAAACTAGATAAATGAGGGTGAACCAACTTCTAAGCTCTGCAAAATCTTTTGTCATTCAAGGTTTTCCATCTATTACCATCTTCATTTTTCTCCCTCCTCCAAAAAACCCCCACTGTGCACTGAAGAACTAAGCAGCCAAGTAAGTTTGCATCATTATTTATTCAGCATAAGAAAATCAATATGGTACAACAGACTGGACGTAAAAAAAAAACTAAAAGTAGGTTTAAAGATCAAATGTATCTGAATGTCTGAATGTGTCATGCTTGCCCTTGCTGATGAACGGATGGGCAAGCTAGAAATGACACAGCAGCTGATTACATCATCATCCAACCCGTCTCCCAGCGCCAGTTGCCATGAAAACTAATTGACAGGAAACCTAGACCAAGATTTATGACCATGCCTATTTCAGGTGGTTGAGAAAATAAAAACCTGTCTCTCAGCCCTTTGAGTCTTGTTGCAGTGCTTCTTCAGGTTTGATATAATCCTGACTTCTGCTTGTATTGTACCTCGTCTCTCAGATGAACACCTGCGCTGTGTTTTCTTGGCTTCAGGCCGTGCTTTTTATTACCACTACATCTTCTAGTTTTCCCCTTTGCTTTGAACTGCGTTTCATCGTGTTCTATGAATTTGATGATCACTTTGCTCTGACCATACCTCCATGGTTCCCTTTTTTGCTTTGGACTGTTTTGTTTCACTTTTACCAGCTTTGACTCGCAGTCTGCTTGACCTCGATATCAGACTGTGTTTACCCCCTAGTCTGCTTCTGCACCCCATCTGCCTGCATGCCCTGCACCAGCAATTTTCTGAGCTGGCTGGCTACAGCACAACGCTGCCTATGTGCTCTGCACAGGTGGTGTGCAGTTCCCCTCTGTGCGCACAACCTGCACAGGTTTTCCTTGTACACACAGCACTGTGCAGTTTTCCCTGACTGCACATTGTACACTACATTACAGTGAGATCACAGAACACATTAGGATTATATTATCATCAAGACCAGGGCTGATCAAATCCTATTCTTCAATGATAGAAACCAGCAGATCTCTTTCAACAGGATTCCTAATTAATCAAAAGTTAAGTTACAAAAAATGTCATAGTTTTGACCAAATAATAAAATTATATGATGTATTTAGTATCTTGTGGAATTCGTTTTCATCTGATTGCCAGCACAGTGTGGTTGTGGTGGTGAGTGCTACTGCTTCATAGCTCCAGGATTTCAGCCTCAGGCTTCTGTGCATATGGAGCTTCCGTATTCTTCTCCAGTTGTTGAGGTTTATTTTAGGGTTGTATAGCTGGCTTCCTTCACCCAGAGATACATTATCTGTTATCTAGGTTTAACTGGATATTCAAAATGGAAACTGGCCCATTCTCTTTTGACCAGTGATGGACCGATGTCCTTTACAGAGGAAGAACAAATGTGGTATAAGCTTTCAATTTCCACTTTGCACCCTATGCTTCTGAGGCAGATTCCAACTTGCCATAACCTTCACCAGGAATAGAGGGGTACAGAGATGACGAACAATTTATTTCTGAGTGGTTTTCAAGCACACATATACAACCGCACACCTAATAACTGTATGTAAAAAGAATTATGCAATAAAAACAATACAGGCTTAAAAAGAAAGAAATACCCTCACCAAAAGTGAGGCTAAACTACATATTTAACACCTAGATGCAGAGTCTCACAGATTTAGATAGTGAGTCCCACGGGTGGTGCTGCACATATACATTACCTTATACATGAGCAGGAGAACCTCAAATAAGTCTCAAATAATAAAAAAGATGGATGAATAGGAAGCTTAAAAGGCACTGTGAACTTTCAGAATTGATTATGCCCAGCTCTGATGCAAAGCACATGAGAAGAGAACAAAAGGCCTCACCTGGCCAGTAAGGAGTTCAGGTAGTCTGGGGTGGTGGGGTCTGGACTGAGAGGAGGCGATACTACAAAGGAAGCTGCCTTGGCCCAGTTTTTACTCCAGTAATGTGTCCCATCCGTGCCCAGACTCGCTGAGATGGGTTCCCCAAACACTACGTTACCTAGGCAGAAAAAAAAGGGTAAGAAACATTTAAAGGTTCCTTCAGCAATAATATTCTCTATCATGAAAACACATTGTCATGGAATAAGGAGGGTAGATCTAAATAATCAAAAGTTTAGTGTCCTTAGAAATTTCCAGCACACGCAAAACAACAGAACAATTTTCCCGATAATACAAGCATTTCATACCTTGATACTGTAAATGAACACTTGTCAATGTTTGCAATTGAAGCCCTGTTTAATTTGCTCTTATTTACAGTTAACATTCAAAAGGCTTTTGCCAGACTTCACTGACTAAATGTTAACAACAAGTTTATGCTATTGCTTCTCCTCTTCTCAAAATAGATGCACAAAACACTTCTTTCCTGCAGAGACAGGGCAGCAGGAGGTCTTCAGCAATCATTACATGATGAATGGAATGACAGGAAAAAGTACAGCAAAGGAAGATGAAGCCTAATGCTCTCATGAAGAACTGTCCTTGGAACTGTTCCATGTTTTCTTAAACATGCAATCAGTTCCTGTCCATTTTTTTTTGGTGAAAATGTGAGAAGGTTGATAACAAATCTAAACAGACTTTGAAGCAGCAGGGAGAATCATTATTTTAAGAATTTTACTCTTCTAAGGTTTCTTCTTTCACAGTGATTATTCTTCAGAGAAGTATATTTATGACTATCATGCTGTAATAATTTCTTAATTTGTTAAAACGCAAGTTCTATTTTAGGTAAGAAAGCCAGACTTGTGTACACTTTCTCACAATATATCCAGATGAGCTATGGGTTGCGGCTTTGCTTGTAAAGTACAGTGTAAAGCTATGAATTTTGATTTTTGAAAAGCTTGATTTTGTGGCATGGAAAGACAATAATCAATTTAAATCCGTTTTAGACGCCAACATCAGATTACTGTTATCTAACTGGTAAATACTGTACATGTATGCTCATTAGCCCTCTGTAATCCAATTTCCCCTCGGTGCACTTCATACAACTGATTCTTTTGTGAAGGCAGGTCAATGAGTAAATGCATATGCGAATTCTCTACCAAATGATCCATCACAGAAGCGAAAAGACTTCTCCAACACAGCCCCCTTGTACATCCATATACAGTACTGTACATCTGCCACACAACTTCACAGAGTTTTGGATGCCTTCATTATTACATGTTCATTGTTTATCGAGCTACTTGGTCTACTGGTTTTGCTGGGTGGGTGCCAATAATGCTCACTGATTAATATGGACGTCTGCAGATATGTCTTCTCCATCACTACGAAGCAAAATGTGATGTATTTTTATTACTTGTTTTCACCACAGATAAGACACTTATTCATTATTACTAACCTGAGGGTGAACAGACATCCACATGTCCATATGTCAGAAACCAGTCATGTCCAGGTGTCAGGAAAGCAATTGTGAAATACACACAGGGCTCTACAGGGGACTAAGCACCACTGCTGAAATTTTACAATGTGGCAATGTGTACAGTATCTACCATTATGGTACAGCATAGAGCACTGAGAAGCATGGGATTATCTCAATCCCCATTTCCCTCCAACCTAGTCTTGGATCATAGGATTTATGTCTCTTGGGTTTCATAAAGGAAGTTCTCCCAAACTTCTGTGATGTCAATAAGATCCAAGTGCAGGATTGCCTCAGGGACCAACCAACATAATTTGAATATGTAAGTATCCATAGCCTTTTGAAGCAGTAGGAAAATTGTGTTAACTTACAGGAAGACTGTGCCGAGTGACTGTCGTCCCATTTCGTTAAGTGGGTTTTGTGCATAATTCACAAAGTCCCTTGACATATTGACTTACCCTTACGCTTTGGCTTAGGTAATTAACTCACAGGGAATACAAGAATAACGGCCTTCAAAAACCACACTCTTTGCACTGCTCTTTCAATGACTTACACACACAAATAGAGTCATCAGGGACACCTCTCTGCTAGATTCCTCCTAAAAGGAGTTTATTTTCTTTTTAATACTTTGGCCAAAACTCTTCAGTCTTCAGGGTTGGCAAAAAATCTACAGTCCAAAAAGGCAAACACCTCAGTAACGTAAATGTGCATCTTACCACTACAAGTAGCACTGTGGGAGGCAATGCAGCTTCAGATATAGAGTGGACAGCACATTTCTACAAAAGCTTGGTACAAACCTTTTTTTCTGGCCTGTGAAATGATGTCAGCTGCACTTTTGCTCATGACTTTGGTCACATAAAGGGGACAGTTGGTTTGGCTCGCAATGGTGATGGCTCGGAACACAGCCTCTGCTTCAAGCTGTGAGGGCAGGCACACATTTAAATCACAAATCCATTCAAAACACAGTCTTGGTCAGTAGAAATGCAAACCCTTTATTGCGCATTTAAATTTCTGAAATTACTGTTTTCTTGGAATAGCTTATTTCTCAGTAAACTAAAGAGCTAATCTAGAGGATGACTCCCTACATCACATAGCATTCTGTTCTCTGCTCTTTGCTGAATATATTCCCCCTCATATGTTCCCATATTCTGGATAAAAAGTATTTCTGTATAAAACACACTTAATCCCAGCTACTCTGTCTTCTTTTCTGTATTCTTCTTACTCTGTATTGTTGTATAATGTGTAAAGTTGTTTCTTGGATTTTGCAAATTCAACAGTGCTACTTTTACTTTTACCAACAGACATACCCAGAATAATTCATATAGTAATGTATTTTGTCCTCCTTGTCTTTCTAAGCTTGGCGTTTTACCTCAATGACACACAAATATGCAGCCTTTTAGGTCTAGGAGCTGTTGTGAATGAAGCTCTGTTCAGACACGTCCTCAGCTGCCCACAGATTTAAAGTAAACAGAGATCATATTCACCTCCTCTGGTCTGCTAAGCACATGACCCTCTGGACCAGTGATTCCCATTTCCAGCATGCGAGCTTGTTCCTGGAAGACAAATTACAGTCTCTTTCACAGACCACATCACTGACTACAGGCAGCAGGGCAATAAAAGCTGAGAGTCACAATAATTTAGTTTCAGTAGTTGAAAGAAACTGAAACATAATGCAATTTCAACATCAAAACTGTTTGGCAATACCTATACTAACAGACCTTTATTTGTTGTCGATGTGTACATTTTTCAATGAAATAAGAAGCAAATAAAAATATCTCTCAGATAACTTCTTAACTTAGAAAACTAGAAAGACTTTTTTCATTTTTCAGATTTTTTCCAAAATTTCATTGCTACAGTGAATCTGTCTCACTGTAAAAGAAGAGCAGCCAGTACCTGTGCAATGATTTCTCCATTCTCAGCATGGACTTGCACAATGGCCCCAAGTTCTCCCAGGAAAGTGAAAATTTCATACAGCTGAAACATAAAGAGTTACTCATATTCACCACCAGAGAAGTAAGAAAACTGTTAAAAAGGCACCATTAAAATTAAATATTATGTCAACTAAATGCTGGTGACATTTCTTTAAAAAGTAAAAATTACTTATACGGTGCTAGTTAAAGGAACCCGTTGTCTGCACCTGAAATTAAAAGTCGTTCAGGATACAAGTGGAAATGGACAAAGCAGTCTTGCTTTTAATACTAGTAGAAAATCAACATGACAGTGATGACTTGTCATCAGCATTAAGAAGTGAGATCAGACTATATGTTTCCTCCCCAGACTGAGGGTTCATGAGGGCTTAACCAAATTAAAAAGGCTGCCAGAAAATTCTGTCCTTGCTCCTTGGAATATTTCAGTATCTAATACCGCTTGAGTGATCCCCCATCACAGTTGACATTTAGCAATAACAAATGTGTGCATACCTCACTGTTCGTCATCTGATATAAATCCTTATATGCCATGTACACCAGGAACGAGTTCACTCCTGCAGAAAGCACATAAGCACACATGAAGGACACAAGAATTAGAGCACTCCAAAGAGCATGTGATAATCACAACTGGTTAGGCCTGAAGTCGTACAGCTGCTAAAGTGGTGTCATAGCAATAACCTAGACTTGAATGTTAGTAAAACAAAAGAACTAATAGTGGATTTTCGGAGACACACTCACAGCCCACTCAGTATTGATGGAACAGAAGTGGAAACAGTCACCAGCTTTATGTTTTTTGGAATTCATATTTCTAATAAGACAAGATTACTTTATTAGCCATGTATAGTTTCTTGCATTAAGAATTCATCTTTTTGCATACCCCAGCTTGCTCTCCATGAGACACAGACACACAGACCCCTGGAGCAGTCGGGGTTAAGGGCCTTGCTCAGGGGCCCAACAGAGTAGGATTCCTCTGCCAGCCACAGGATTTGAACCAGCAACCTTCCAGCCACAGGCCCAGATCCTTAGCCACAGTGCCACCACTTCACCCCCCAAAAAATGACCTAAACTGGACTGTGAACACGGACATTATCTTGAAGAAGGCTCAGCAGCGCCTCTATTTCCTGAGGTGCTTCAAGCGATGGGTGATGCCAGTACCTGTGTTGGTGAACATCTACCACTGCACCATCAAGGGCTTCTTCACCAACGGGATCACTATGTGGTACGGCAACACCTCTTCTCGAGAGAGAAAGGCACTGCAGAGAATGGTGAATGTGGCGCAGGAGATCATCGGCTGTGGTCTCACAGAGATTAAACAGCTCTGTGTGGACCGCTGCCATGGTAGAATTCTGGCCATCACAGAGGACAGTCACCACCCTGGGCATGAGCTCTTCACCCCACTGCCCTCAGGCACGAGACATTAGAGCATATGGACACTTACCATCAGATTCTTCAATAGCTTCCACCCACAAGTAGTGAGACTGGAGAACACATTTGGCCATGCCTCTCGGACCACACCTATACCATCTACTGTACCTCATTAAAATTGTATTTATCAATTACTTCATCTGCAGTCATTATTTACATGTTTGGATTGTTTACATTCAAACTGTTTACTTGTACACTGTCTGTTTGTTTGTATATTGTCTTGATGCACTGTCTGCACTTTGTGTTTTACACTTTTTTTAACAATCGAGAGACTTTCTGTAAGTAAGAATTCCATCGTACCAGTATATGTACCAGTTACCTATGGCAATAAAGTTCAAGTTCAAGTTAATGGAATGAGCGTAGATGTTCCTGCAGACGTCTGTTTTCATTCAGGAGTCCATGACTGTGGAACCATACTTGTCGTAAGCTGAACTGAGCTGCATTGTAATTAGAGTGCCGCTGCTACTGGACATTTGTGGCTACACATGATGATCTTTTTTTACATTCTCCTTTTCTCCATAATTTTACAAATTGATCATAAATCCTCCAAACAGCCAAGGGCACCACACCCTCCTGCACATGTGTCATTGTGTTTTGGTTAATACCACAAATGGACCGCATGTCTAGTATTGTTGAACCATGTTCAATGCTTTTAACTAAAAAGCAGACAGTCTCAAATTACTTTTAATATCTTTAATAGTAACAACTTTCAGTTCAATGCTTTTGGACGTTAGCCAAACTTATATCTGTGCCATAAACACAAGACTTGAGACTGATTTACTGAGCTATGCTCTAAGACCAGAAACTGGTCTTATTTTTGAATTACAGATGAATCAGAACCTTCTGTTTTTTCAAAATTAGGTACAGGCAGCATTTTTGCATTTAGATCATTTACACTGGCCCTTTATTGTTGTTCTTTTATTGACAAAACTAGCCTGTGGGATTAGGATACAACTTTTATTCAAATGCCCCTGCTGTATCACAGGCTGTGTGATAACAATACACGCAATTCCATCTAGGTTAGAGTATTTTTTATTTTCAAATAATGATTTTTAGTCCTGGTAGCTACATATTTTGCACTCCTGGGTCTAACAATAACAGTATGCTATTCAGTTGGTTATGAAAGAAAAAGAAAATGCAGAAAAAATATGACACCAGCTGAAAAATCTACAAAAAAGTATATAAAACCCTCACAGAAGAGAAATTGGTGGTGTGGCATAGCAGTGACTGAAAGTCTTTGTTGTAAACAGCTGCTACTGGCAACACTAAGCCTCTTTCCTCACCGATGTTTGAAAGAAATAAGAGGGCTGCTCAGGTAAAACCTTTGCAAAGACGGAAGCCTGCCAGATTAGCAGTTCCTCCAGCAGGCCTTGAAGTCTGTGACAGTAATTCCCCCTGCAATGCATGACCTTTTCTTATTCCAAACACTTAGTCATGCTCTTTAAAGACTGCCCAGTACGTTTTTTTATTAGTGTGCAAATAACTATATCGCAAAAACTAAACAAAATTACAAAACGATCAAAACTCTTATTTATAGTGCTATGCTTCAGTTACAACCATAAAGGCTGTATGTTTATAAATGCATAATCCTCCATTTAGAGTAAAAATGGCAGCAGCACTATTTCCAAAAACAAATAACTTTAGTTAGTCCATTCATTTTCTAAACGCTTTATCCAAAACATACTGACAAGCAATGGGCACAAGATCTAACTAAAGTTATGGGATGCCAGTCCATTGCAGGACACACACACACACACCAGGGGCAATTTTCCCAGAAGCCCAGATGTATTTGGCTTGTGGGAGGAAACCCAAGAACCTGGAGGAAACTCACATGAACACAGGGAGAACATACAAACTCCATGCAGACAGCACCCCAGGAACTGAACACAGGGCCTCAGCACTGCGAGGCAGAAATGCTAACCACTGTGCCACCCTGCTGCCCGTAGTGTTAGTACTTTAAATGTTTGAATATGTTATACAGATATTAAACATTTTTAAACTTCGCTCTATCATATAAAATAGAACTGTTTTATGAATGATGGCCTCTCACAGCCATTTGGAAAATGGTAATCCTTGACCTCTTCTCACTGCTAACCAACAAGACCCTTTCAAGCTATGTGAGCAACCCCCACCTTTCTCCTTGATGAGAGTTTCCACCTCCTGCTTGACACTGTCGTTCCAGTGAGTGATGTCCACGTGTAGGGAGTAATCGCAGCACGCCTTGTCGTCGGCCCACTCCCTCCAGCGCTCGAAGGCCTCGATGAGGCTGGAGCCAGGCTCCGGGATGACATGGTCCACTGCAGGGAAGTCATGCAGTATGAACGCAGCAGTCGGGAACAAAGGGGAGAGGAATGCTTTCCGGGCCGCAGGCAAGTATGTTGGAGAACGATGAAAACTAAGGAAGTCCTTTTCACCGGAGAGTACGGAATGCTCCCACATCTTACAACTGAGGGAAAAGACTGAACTATTTATCTCACGATGCTGCTGTATCAGTGCAAAATAAAAATCATCATCATCACCAAGATAGGGTAGAACACACTGCAAATAATCCATCTATCCATTTTCTAACTTCTTTAACCACTAAAGGGTCACATGGGAGCCAGAGTCTATCCCAGCATGCAATGGGAGCAAGGCAGGATACACCCTGGACAATACTATAATAATAATATCCTTACACTTAAATAGTGCTTTTCTGGACACTCAAAGTGCTTTACAGGCAGTAGGGACTCCATTCCACCACGAGTGTGTAGCACCACCTGGATAATGTAACAGTACACTCACACTCAACATCAGCTGAGTAAAGCCAACTCATAAATGGGGATTATTAGGAGGCCATGATTCTTAAAGGCCATGGAGAAATTTGGCCAGGGCACCAGGGTAACTTCCCTATTGTATTTGAGATATTCCCAAGGATTTTTAATGACCACAGACAGTCAGGACCTTGGTTTAACGTCCCCGAACGTCTTTTTTACAATATAGTGTCCCCGTCACTCTACTGGGGCATTAGGACCCACTCAGACTGCAGATTGAGCACCCCCTACTGGTCCCACTCACACCTCATCCAGCAGCAGCCTTAGTTTTTCCCAGGTCTCCCACCCAGGTACTGGCTGGGCTCACACCTGCTGAGCCTCAGTGAGTTGCCGGGTGCAAGTTGCAGGTAATGCTACAGTATTGCTCTGTAAGCACTGGTTCAGCATATAGCTCCGTCACTCAACTAAATTCTCCCTCTTTTATCCTCAGAAAGTGTTAAGCCTTGGGGTTTCGATAGAGTTAATAGAAAGCCTGAGGTCTGGACAGACAATCTAGCTGGAACCTCTGCTGACATAAACCCTCGGTAATTTTCAAATGACCATTTTCCTGCTGGCACAGCATCCCTGTTTTAAATTTGTTCACACTTGAGATGAAAAATCATTCATTCCAGCTAAACCACAGGCCAACGGGAGCAGCTCAATCCACTGACCACTTGTCTTTTTTACATAAAAAAATCACATAAAAATGCTTGCCATGTTAAACTGATACAGTAATTAAGACATTTTTCATTTTATTATTGCTTTCACTGCATAATTGCCATGCTTACTTGTTGCTACTTAACATTCTGTGGAGATTAAATTCAGATGAGAAAGTTGCACAACCCTTGCAGTTGTATACTGCCGAAAACTTTAAAAGAGAAATGTGATCCTCTCTCCAGTTTTATTTTACTGTACAAAAATCTGCTCTACCTCGCTTTTCTTATCTCTGGCTTGTATTCCCTGTGGATCAATCCAGTTACTTTTCTAAGAGTTGCCCTTTCTTTTGGTGGATTTCTGGAGAAAGGTTCAAAGTCTAAAGCAGATTCCTCTCATTCTCAGCAACAATTGTGAACTGCGTATGCACACTCATTCACTAGTTTTAATTAGGTATTTTTATTACGACTCTCAGGGTCTCTCACTTTACTGAGCCTGCTGGGAAGGGGGTTAACATCAGTGCTATTGCTATCTTTATAGTGCATAAGGTTGTCTTCTTCTTTGGCACTTGTATGAGAAACTAAAGGGTCCTGTGGTCTGATGGCAGGACAGACTGACTGGTCCTCACCGATCATGGTGGTTCCTCCAGCCAGTGCAGCTTTGGTGCCCTGAGAGAAGTCATCCACTGTGGTGGTGCCCCTGTAGGGCATCTGGAAATGAGTGTGGATGTCGATGCCTCCTGGAATGACCATCTTCCCATTGGCTTCAATGACTTTCACTCCTCCCGGAACAATCAAGTTGTCTCCAATTTGCCTGACAATAGAGATTGTTATTGATATTCTCCATACAGGATGATAAATTGCTACAGTGGTCACATAAGTTCATATTATATATGTTGTTCTTCTGTTACTTGATTGCACATAAAGAAAAATCAGCTATCCCTGAAACAGCTTCCCTTGTCTATAAATGGTTTGTATTCTATTTTTACCAATAGGACATCACAATACAGTAAGAAGAAAGAAGACAACATGTTTTTTTACTTTTCTGCACAGAATTAACTTCCACTTGCTCCTTTGTAGCTTGTACACCAATACAGCTCCCTGCTCTAACCTCTTGCTATGTCTGATAGGGTCTAGACTTTTATCATGCGGAAGCTAATCGGTGGTCTGCTCTATAGTGAACTAAAAGGTCTCTAAAAGCTGGAGTGTAATTTTCCATAGCTATTATTTTTGATTGTCTGTCATGCACTTCCCTGTATACTAAGTGCTCAAAACAATGGAGATAATTGATGATTCTAGTGCAGCAAAACATAATACAGTGACATTCCGGGAACGGTCTGGAATTTCTGATATTATCTCATGCCTAGCACTCAGGCCAAGCACACACAAGCGCTGGTTGTCAGAATTATTCTGACTGACTGAGGAGCCAATAAAGGAGTGCACATAATACATACTTAATGAGCCCATCTTCCATGTAGATATCTGCATAAAATGACTGGTCATCATTCACAATTCTTCCTCCTTTGATCAATAGTCTGTCACTCTGAAAAAAACAACGAGCAAAAAGGCAATATTAAAAAATAAGCCGCACAACAGACTGTAAAACCTGCAGAATACATTTTGGACAGTTTTGTTTATAGGTTATGGTCCTGACAATGACTGAGAACAAGCAATGTAACACAGCAATGATTCATTCAATTTTTGTGAGTTCTATCTTAAACTAAAACATCATAAAATGAAATGTGTTACTGTAGGACACACTCTGTGAGTGTAGGTAGGAATGAAGGAGCTGAAACACCAATCACTAACTCCAGCAGTCAGAAAAATGAAAGTAGGCACAAATGTGGGCCCTCTTAATAGAATAGAATTGAAATCTCATGTATCCACACAGACAGTAATCAAGTTTGCACACACTCAAGTCCACTCCCTGTACATACTCTCAAAGGGCAGCTAGAAGTTTTCAGACTCGCGTCACGTATTTCTAGCAAAAACAACACCTCAAAGGCAATACAATGAGGAACACAAAAGC
Organism: Atractosteus spatula; assembly: GCF_055471065.1. Lineage (NCBI taxonomy): Eukaryota > Metazoa > Chordata > Actinopteri > Semionotiformes > Lepisosteidae > Atractosteus > Atractosteus spatula. Next base: position 28,496,396 of record NC_142719.1, read on the forward strand.
TATAAATGGAATTCTGGCGCAGCTCATAATGTGCACGCTAAGGGACACTGAGAGCTTGGCAAGATTTTCTAACAGTGTCACAATGCGTCTGCCCTTTGTCTTGCATCAAAAATAAAACGTGTCTTAGGATCGCGAAGCCTTTGCGGTGTGCACAGTGAGACGCTTCTAGAAAAAATGTTCAAATACCATGCTCTCTGAAGGTTCAGCTGCTCGGCCCCTATGGAAACCAACCGTTCAATATTTTCTCATCAGCAGATGCTTGTGTGATTTATTGTTTAGATTTGCTGCCAAGTTCAGCGTTTTGCTGTTTTTTTGCAGAACTAAGTCATATACTATATCCTGGACATGGCATATCCTATGGCCAGCATTTAGTCCGGAAACAAAAATGCAGACACATCCTGATGGGGGTCCAATGTCTGTTAAGAAATCAAGTCTTATTATAACTAACTATATAAGAGACCATTAAAGCAGATACAGTGCACAATTTAAAAAAGAAATGATAGTGAATGCATCCATTTAAAGACTCAATGATACTTTGGGTTAAAAAAACTATTTACTGTATAACTCTGTAACAAATGACAACACACACTTTATAACTAAATATTTTTGTCTAATTATCAGCACAACAACGCCTTAAAAGAAACTGTAACATTGTAGTTACATTAGGTTATACGATACAGAGTCCTATTTTAATTAAATTTCAAATCAGGATCTCATAGATAGTTTGCACCACTTCACAGGTAAAGCCCCAGCACTTGATGGACATTTGGGGGATTACAATGTCCACATATCATTGGAGTGCTAGTTGTCTGCGCCACTTTCATCTCCTGTCTTTAAAAATGCTTCTAACCTCGTCACCCATCCTAATTGAAGGCCCCTGCTCTCTTGCAATGTTAATAAGGATTTTTTTAATGGCCATGGATCTTTGACAAAGGCAATCCAGATACCACAGGAGAACCACTGCTCTCTGTTGATCCTTATTGTGAAAGCCTATTAGAACTGAAACAATTGAATACAGTTCTAAAGCTTTCTGCAGTGCCTCTTCTTATGCTAATTGCAAAGAACAACGGGATCTTCTCATTTAGCTGCTTTGAGCATTCTCAAGGAGAAGAATGCTGAGTTTAAAAGAAAAGTGAGGAACACTTTATTTACACACTATGCTTTCAGAGTGGTATGCAACAGCAGATGTTTAAAATATGAACCACGTTTAATAACTACAATGTAGCTTTCCTTTTCATATGCCATAAACAAAGTTATCTGGTTTGCCAGATCGTTACAAGGAATTCAATTCTTTACCCATTCCTCAGTGCAGGCAAACAATAAGCTGAAATGCTTTTCATACTCTTTGGTAAATGGTACAATGTTGTTACTTAACAATATGCCAATAGCTATAATTTCTGATAAAGAAAGAAGCCGAAGCATCTCTGCTGAGAGAGAATATAACAAAACAACTTCAAGATATGCATTAAGTACAGTAACATCAAAACGGCGCATGTTGGTATTAAGAGTATTTTAAACTGTGTTTTTACTGTGCCATAAGTAGTGATAATTAGCACAAATATTTCAATGGCCTGCTGTGGCCACCTGTATAAAGGCTCAAGGAATCTCCTGGAACCCTGAACTTCAATTCAAATTCAAGTTCAAAGTTTTTCAGCCAGTGAACACTGTCCCCAGTAACCAGACATCAAACATGTAGGCTGCAGAGACATGTTGTCATGTGTCATCCCATAAGAAACTACACAAGAGTTAAAGCATAAGAGGAAGAACAAGCAGAGGCAAAGCATATTCTGTCTATAGGTCATGACAAAAAGATGGAAAATGAGCACTCTAATGACTTTCTACATTCAAACTGCTATCGTTGCTATCAGAACAGCTTAAGACATTCATGAATTCTTGAAGGGTCAAAGGGCTGAAAGAGTTTTTAACCAAGGAGCTAGAATCCAACCTGCATACCTTCCCAGACATCAAAGGGAAATTATGGAGAAAATCAGAGTTTGAAAAAATGATTCAGTTTTTGAAACGGAATGATTGGATCTCATCATCATACATAATAAGGACAATAATAACTCCTTACATTTAAGCAGTGCTTTTCATTCTAAATCTCTTTACATATAGGAGGGCACCTATGTCACCCAGCTTTAATATGCAGCAGACATTAAAGTGCAGCAGACATAAAGCCCCATCCAGCCTTTATACTTTCAGAAGTCTTTCATGTGATCTAGTGGGATGACACTGAAAGGCTTGAAGTAGGACTGAGTGCCAATGGTACTACTCATATAGTCAATAGCATTGATGTACAATGGCAATGAAGTACAATGGAATGGACAAAAAGCAGAGGACAGCATTTTGTTGCATTTTGTCTCACCAGAAGACTTCTTTGAGGTAAATTACAGTAACTTTGAATTAGTCTCTGACTGACGTTTACTAGTTAAAAGAACCACAGGAAGTTTAAAACTTTGCAGCGTGTAGACTACTACATTTTGAATAACATTAAGCGGGTGACATCAGGACTGCAGCATGGCTTCTTGTTAAGTGTGTGGAAATTTTCAATTTGTTGATGTTTACCTTCAGGCTAGGAAAATGCAACGCACACCTGAGGTACAGCACCTGTGCTGTAGCAAGTAACCCCTCTATCTCTCTCTCCTCAAAGCAATGTGTGACAAATCAGGTAACAATGCAAGCACTGTCTGAAGTGCTCTGATCCCATTTGTACGTCAGACTTTGCACAAACATAGTGCCACTACTACTGTCTATCTGCAATATCCCTTCAGAATGGGTTCCTCATGTGTTCCCCAAAAATATTTTTTTTCTTAATGAAACCCTTCTAGGATGTCAGGATGATTCTATCATTGTTATTTTCTTTGTACTGGACCGATAATCCCTCAGATAAATTTGATTGAAATTCAGTAATTCCTCAGAGCCCAATCTTCTGAACAGCTGTTTACTCTCTGGTTACTAGTGTCCAATGCAATCCAAAAAAAACTGCAGGCCTTTTAAAAAAATAAAGGTAAAATTGGTCGAGTCCAGCAGCTCACAAGACAGAGCTCATCCTTCTCTCTGTAGCATGATGCAGACTACAGAGCACACAGCTCCTCTCCCAGATGGGACAATAGTCCATCAAAGGGATTACCTCCAGCAACACTGGTCCCCCACTTATACAGCTAGTTGGACTGGAGCTACTGGAGTAAAGTACCTCACTCAAGGCACTACAGCAGTATCGGCAGCAAGGACTTAAACCCACAGCCTGGCAGCTATGAATCCAAAGATTTACCCACTATACTACCACCTTTTAAAGCCAAACATATAAAGATAGTTGTGATGAAGAATGATTCCTAATCTTCTGTTGTGAAAATCCTGAAATCACAAATTCTACTTACAGAAATAAATTATTTCGCTGATGAAGATGATTGTATTTGTTTTTCTACAGGACCATATCATTTGTGATGCATTAATGACCTGATGTGTACAATATCTGATGTATGATCTGAATATGCAATATGGTGCTTTTTTTATCTACATTACGGCATGTAATTAGCTCATTTTGCCTATGCTGGTCAAAAAAAACCCCAGTAATGAATAGGATTCTAAAATGCACTGGTGTCCGATATGGTGTAGTCCTGCCATGTGCCCTGTGACAAGCAGAATAGGTACTGCCTCAACATGACCATAACGCTCAAAAGAATAAAACTTTCACTCGAAATGGGCAGCTAGAATAATGAAGTAGGTCCCCTCTTACATTTAAAGCACTTTGGTATCCTTCAGGATTCTAAATTCTATATTACTGGAAAGAATTATTACTTTTATTTGATAATAATGCATTTTCAGATAGTAATATTTCTGGTAAAAATTAAGACATACAAATAAAATGAGACGCAGGTTTGGAGAATTTGGAAACTTTAATTCTAAGCTTAAAAACAACACATAATATATATAATCAGAAAGCCTCTTATTCCTAGTAAAGGTCATGGCAATCTGGATTATATTCTGCTTTACAAGATAGAAGGGCCAGATGACCTTTTCTCATTTGCATTTGTAATCTTTCTGATGTGCACAGAGTACAAAGCTATGTCCCGAATGTGATGCCAATCCTGTACTTCTGCTAAGTGCTTGAACTGCATGCAGATGAAAAGGTGTGGCTTCCACACGAGTTGACCTATTTAGAATGAATGTCATGTCTTAGGCATGATGTAATGGACTAACATTGTTTTAATTTGGCATTCTTCTTCCCAGACACACAGGCCACCAGGCCTATATGAAAATGTCCTCAAGGGGTTTGCCAAAGTGATAGGCATGACCAGGAAAAAGAACAAGGGATACTTTTGAGAAAGCAGACCCTACTAATTCAGGCAGCCAAAATGTGCATGGTTCCTTTTAACATCCAACATATTAAAGCCATCAGGACCACAGTTCATGCTATTTAGTACACAAAAACAGATGGGAAACCAAAAAAGGATGAAAGTGCTGAAGAACAAATCCCCAGAACACTGTGCACAGCAGGGATGTAACATCTGTATTTTTTAAAATGATTTTTATAAAGTACTATATACAGTAGTTACTATAACGGTACTTTACCACCTATAAAAAGTACAATACTTTAGAACATGTAATTAAGTCAGTACATTATATAAAACTGCCTGTTACTTTTTTTAACACATATGAAATTTCTGTTGTGGTACCATGTAATGAATATATTATTTGCCAATAAACTTTTATTTCTTCCCCTAATTACAGAAGTACTTTTTATTGAACAGTATAAGTGAACACTAATAGTCTTCAGTGCACTGGACTGTATGCGATGTTTGTTTTAAGTAGGAGCCGCGCAATTCACTGCTTATTTTGGGTTTGAAGCCTGTGTGACCTTGCTCATGTTTCCAGTCAATTTCTTTATTTTATTACACTGTAATAGATATATAATATAATTAAAACATCATTGTGAAAAATAAGCAATGCACAAGTGAAGGCATTTTTAATTAAAATGCTTTTAAAAACAATGATTATGATTCAAATAAATATTTAATTGTTTCTGTTTAGACAACACACATATACTCTTACACTTTTGTATCAATAAATGTTACAAAAAGCATTCTAAATGTTTAAGATTTACGCTTGACTTCTTTAAAATTTTGCCTCAGAAGCTGAAGACCATGAAGCTGTCTCTTTTTTATTTTTTATTTTTTCAAGCAGTTATACTGTGCAACACCATGAGGAAAAATGTAGGCCATGGCGTTTTTTAATAAACCGTGAACGATGAAAACCCGTGCTTCACTGTGCAGTAATCATTTATGGCTTAATTTTTTTTCAGTAAGATCCAAAATAGGCAAAGCCCAATAGGCAACTGTGGTTTTATATGTGGTAACTTTTTACCCCTCACGTTTACATTTTCTTCCCCGGAGTCCTTTAAAATGAATATTGCTATCTTTGAGGAAAAGGGACCGATCATTAAATGCTGACTGATAAAGGGGAAATAAAATATTCAGAATACTGTGTGAATGGTCACATTCAAAGTGTTAGATAATTTACACAGCTGCTTTCTACAAAAACACAAAAGACTGTGCTGACAGAAAACTACCAATGAGAACAGTGGTCTATAATACTGGGAGAGCACTGAGATTCAGATTTTAAACTGTGGCTGTGCAGTATTGCATGTCTAGAATCTGATTTTCCTTTACTTCAGGGAGACCTCTGACCATTATCAAGGGGTTCTAAAGAGTGTGCATAAACTGGATGGACAGTACAATACAGCCCTTTAAGGCCTGCACTGTGGCACAAATGACTGCAGAGCTGTCATTCCTTGTTACAAACAGGGAATGTGAGACAGCCTAAAAAGCCCAGCCAAAAGGATATTACCAAAGAGAACATGGCAGCTCACGGCCTCTATGTGCATGCTGTCTGAAGAAAGATGTCAGTAATGAGAAAATAATTTGGCATGCAGGCCAGCAGTTTGGCTTTCGCCCTGTTGCTTAGCAACAAAAATATTTACTTTTTTTGTTCAAAAAGAACACAAGGCAGTGTTTTTCTGCAATACAGTCAAAACAATAAAAATGATCAATAATGCAGCTAATCACAGTTCAAAGAGGCTGATTAAAACACTGATAGGGAAAAGACCATGTTCCAGGTCTGCTACTGTCTTCATCTGGTTCTGATTCAGTTCTTAGATCAGAACCATTACACAACACTGCTGTCCCTGGTGTTTTAAGTGAAGAAAGGGGTGCATTGTGCTTTCATATTTGTATCTTCCTATTGTCACCAAGGTGAAAGGATGGCAAAAGCCAACTATACAACAGCAAGGAATATAAATTCTGCAACAGCACCCTGGCTTCTCTTTCTACTCTTGCTATTTCTCATACTCTTGTCAGTAATTCCCCGGGTGTACGAGATTATTAATGACATCTACTGCATAACACTGAGCTACTGTGAGGAGATGGAAAAAACGAAGCCACACCTAGAAATCTGTTGATATTCTTTTTGGTGGTGGTAGTGGAGGTGGGGCTGGGGTTTTTCAGTAAAGAAACAACTGTGGAACAGCACAGTCTTGATTATATAAATGGCTAATTTTTTCATATACTGTATTTTCAAGCTCAACATTACAAAAATATCATATGGTCAGTGTGTATTTTTCCTCTTTTCCATAGTTTTTTTAATAATGTTAAAGAATTAATTAAAAATTAGCTTACATTATTATTGTCTTCGTTGTTACTGTATCTGTGATGCATAAACTAGATTTAGACTTGTATCTTTAATGGTATCCTTACTGACGTTATAAACCATAGTAATATACAGTAGCTTCTAAATACTCCAAATTTTGTCAATAAAGACATTACTACTCACTTTCCCGGCATCAGAAATCCGAAATAAAGTGATATACACTACTGAACATCAAGCAACGAGGCGCATCTTAAGTGTACCCTAAGCAGGTGGCATCTTCAAAAGGCTCTAAAAACCTTTAAAAAGCCACCAATCCAACCAAGTAAAATACGTGTTATGTATAAGACGCATATATATTACACAATGTATAATAATTTAACGACTTTTTTTCCCCTTTGTGTGTTCTGCATGTCTGGTGAATGCTTTCTCTAAGCGCCCCCGTGCCTTTCGTCAATTCAGAGGAGACAAAGGGCGGCTCTGCCGGTCCCGAACAACACCCCCAACAAGAAACAATAAATCCACACGACAACTCTGCAGCAACCAGCTCCGGGCACAGCTCACTCGCCACTTTAACGTCGCCGGCTGCCTTCTATATTAAATCCCCGTGTGCACACGGTTTTCCTCCCACACTACGTTTTTGTAATGCAGAAATCAAAATGCCACATTCACTGTAAGAGCGGGCTGTCTACTATAAATGGCCAATGGGCGTGGGGATTTTTTTTTTCTGCAGCAGACTGTGCGGAGCTAGTATCCAAATTTCTGTTGTGTGTCAGGATGACTATTAAAAAATTAACGCCGTTCCGTTGTTTTTATGTAAGCGAATTGATATTAGAGAAATGCAGTAGTCTGTAAAATATTGTAATGTTAATCGCAAAATTCAAATCCTCTACTGTATTTTCGCTAATATCAGATTCGAAGAAAATGCGCATTAGAAAATTACGAATTTTAGACCTTTTCTTTTCAGGACTATTTTATATTCCTGTTCTTTTCTGATATAGGCCTGGAGAAATACCCCTTTATCTGCTCTGAATTAGCACAACAATAACAAGTAAAGTATTGATAAATTACTGTTAGACGCCCATCACCAACCTCTCTGTACTGCCAAACGTTTTGAGAACACATACTGTAAATTAAAAATAGTAGCGTCTCGTGTGTAATATATGCAAATGATTACATATAATCCAGTAAATTAGATTAATATAAAACTATTATAATCATGAAAAAGCTGTTTTTTTCTCTCCAAATACATCCACAGGGAAACTGTCCAAATAACATAGCCTGCACAGGTTTTTTTTGCAGAACACTATCTTGACCATCGCCCACAACAAAGAAGATGCAAGTCACCTTTGAAGAAAACGCCTTGTTCGACTTATGAAAACCATGCAGCATATCTCAATTAACCTAAAATAAGCCTTTACACAGCTCAGATACCATCTCTTTTGTTATAAAAGAATTTATCACAACAGCAAATTGATCCATATTGCACTGCGACAATTTAACCGAATTACGGTTCATGGCATTTTTGAGGAAAGCATCAATTCGAAATGAAGATTCATGCATGCTATTTCCTGTAAGGAATTGCCAGTATTTTACCAACAAATTGAAAACATGTTTTAGATGAAGAATGAAATAGTAAATTACATGAAACTTACAGTGATCCTTGGAATATTCTTTTTGCCTTGGTAAGACATGTTTGATGATGGGTGTTTAGGAAGACCTAGATACAAAGCTGTATATAATTTTCTTTCAGGATGATTTGTTTCTGCTGCTGGTGCGTGGATTGGAAACTAGGGAATGGTCGTCTTCCTTTGCTGTACAATAGTAAATCCCTCTTCGCTGCTGCTGGAGCAGTTCTCCTCAATAACAGCGCTCTGATCATCGGGCTCCTCCCTCACCAGGCTAGACTCAATCGATTCAGTGTCGGTAGCGATTGCAGCAAGTTTATTTTACCACAAGAGGGAGCTACAAGAGCATAAACCAGTCTGTCTTACCAGACAAAAGGCATGCAGCCTCCATTTTTTTTTAGTAGCCTAATGCGTAGTAGCGGGCGTCTTCGCTCCGCTTGCGTTTTGCTTAATTTCACAAAATAACAAAGCGCATAGTGGGAAAGTCATTGGATTTGAAAAGTTTTAGCATATTTTGTTAATGTAAGAATTAATTGAATTTCTAATCTACAATCCCGATCCAAAAATGAACTACATTTTGCTGTTTTATTTCACATTATTTTTTTTTCTGTTACATTTCATTCGATTTATGGCTGTGCCAGGTGCGGTCACATGGAACGTGGACATGGGTGAAAATCGGCTTGCACATTTTACAAAGTGTGGTTGCGCGAAAACCAGTCCAGCACATTTATAGTTTCCAAATCTGAGGAAACCAGATGTCAGGAAATCAACAGGATTTTCTCAGATTCTGTTTCGGGTTCACTTTTTTGATTCATGAAACATTTTGCCCTCCATAACAGTAGCTGTGTTAGAGGGATACACTCTAATTAGAAATCCTTTTAAATTATATGCTAGAGTATCCTAAGGAGAGCCATTAAAACACACCCTTTTCCCGTAGAATGACTGCAGTGAACTCCGTCTGTGGGTTACAGGAAGATAAACAGGTTTGTTGCATCCTGCATATCCTTCAGTAATCACTCCAGTCCTACTCAAGGTCACATAAGATCATTACTAAAGAATTCAGGCATGGTCATGCAATTAAATGATCAAACAAATCAAATCAGCACTAACTGGGAAACAGCAATACATATAAAACACAATAGATAATTTCTTTAAAACCTGTCAGCTGTAATGCATAAAAAATGCAGTCTTCAGATTTATACAGTATGAACAAGAAGAAAACACCTAAAAGCCGTGCATACCTATTACAAACTATAAGGTATCTTCCAAAACAAAGAATGGCAATCTGCTGAGTAACAGATGCTCCATCAGTAATGTTGAGTCCTACCATGTGTTTCTATTGTTTGAGAGGGAACCCTCCCATTTGAGACATCAATTCTTAATAAGACGTTTGGAATGGGGAGCAACAGAGCCCTACACCTTGAGCTATCCAGGGTTGTACTGGGAACTGGGATGCTCCTAGAATAAACGAGGAACACTTCCTGTATGTTATTCCAAAATAACAGGTCATGCTTACTGAGCATGTCAGCAGTAATGAAGACCATAAGCTCTTTATTAGAAATATGGACTGCTGCTGCTAATAAAAAAAAAAATTGTTGTCTTAGAAATAGCAAATAGACATTAATGAACTGGAAAAAAATGGAAAAACATACTTACGTGACCTCTTGAAAGATCTGCAAAAATGACTGCATACTTAAAATACAGTTAGCTAGTTTAATAATTGTGCAGGAATGGGTTTCAACATTTTTCAGTTTTAATCTTTGGGACTAGGATTCAAGAAGTGCAGAAATGTACAGTGCTTTCTATATTGAAAGGTGCATTTCTTCAATTTAATTGGTTTCTGCAGCATTTTTGATGGGAGAAAGAAGAAAGAGAGTTTACAAAAAAATGTGGACATTAGGCTTTTTCTCTTATAAAAGTAATAACGATTTAAAAGGATACCGGGCTCCAAGATTTACATCAACCTCCCATACTGTACAACCTAAACAGTAATTCCTAAAGAAACCCTTTTTTAAAGACACAACATTTGTTTCTTCCTGGCAATGAATTCCTCTGGTGGCTATGCAATAAAAATAAAATATTACTCACTTAATAATATGAGATACCGACTCGCTGCATGTTTATCACTGCAAACAGTAACCAGTTTCACTGCCTCTCCAAGACCGAGAAGAAACAGATGAGCTGAAAATTTCCATTACACAGAAATGTATCAACACTAGTTTAAAATAACTGAGAGAGCTCTAATGCCATGCCTGTGGCATATGCACACAGCAGCAATGTAAGCATGATTTTTTAATTAATTTTAGTTGTAGATTGAACACAATATGAATTTCAATAAAGAATTGTTACTTTAGGATATTTAACAATCTCACATACTGTACAGTAATGTTTTTTTTTTGCCAAATCTGCAGATGTCAGACATTATTTATATAATCCACTTGCAGGCTTGCAGTGTGATTATTTCCCCATTAACATGAGCACTGGACAATCAAATTACAGAGACAAAGGAGGTTATTATTTAGATTCTATCTGCCTGTTTGGGTTAACCCTTCCCTGCTTTTCTTACTGTTGTTATTGAAACTCCAGTAAATCAAGGTACTGTGTTTAAAACAGCAATATTATCATTTTTATTTTATAAGAGTCATAAAATTAAGTCACACAGAGAGAAAAAGAAAAGATTATAAAAGAGAGAGGGCCTCTTAACCCATCATGCTCATTTGGACACAGACAGAGAAAAGGAGAGGGAGACAAAGCTCCAGAAGGTACTGCACGATAGGCTGTGAATTTTCACAAAACACCTTTTTTCCCCCAAGTTGAAGAATGAATACAAAACAGGGGTTTGTTCTGTTAAGTCTCAGGAATTAGCAGGCCGGCTTGCCAGCCATCTTGAAGTTGTTGAAAGGTTGGAAAGTGTGGAGCCGTAACACAAAACGAAGCCTGCCAGCTGGGACTTAGCTTTTTGTCAGGAACGACAAAAACGGAGCTCCTCGAGGTTCCGCCCCCTGCAAAATTGGCCTGCAATGAAAAGCACTTATCTGTCTGCAGGGTGTGCAACTGCTGAATTAGCACTATAGAAAAGTGATGAGTTTCAAAGCTGACTGCATTAACCGTGTTCTCCATTGAGCACTGCAGTTTGTCGGATTAAAACTGTTTTACCAAGAAATTAAGTCACAATTGATACTGTATTTTTATAAAACCAATACTGAAAAGATGACATTTACAATATCGAAATAATCATCAATATAAAAAAATGCCCTGTTTACATTGAAGGTTTATCAACATTCATATCAGAAACCTGTAATCTGTCACTTGTGAAAAATCAATTTGCAGGTTATTTGTGAGAATTACATTATTCCAGAATCAATTGTATGTTTAATATTATTACCCAGAGTAGCATTGCTATTATACCTTTTACCACAGGGTGGCAGTACCTATGGAGTTAACTGGATCTCGCTGTGCTCAGCACTGCACTGAATGTCCTGAAAAGTGTGTGTTAAATTCTATTTACTGTAGCTTTTCTTTAAAAGGGGAAGTATTATTAAGTTCCCAATTTACTTGTGAAGACATTCAGGGAAAATATATTAATATAGGTCTGCATGATCCTACAAGCAGACCTAAACATAAATATATATTTTGATGACCTGCACATGTTGTCTGACACTTTCATCAGATGTTCACATCCTATTGTCATTGGGGCAGTATTTCTATCTATAGAAAGATGTGAGATTATACCTTACGATTCCGATGTATCCTTTGCCCAGAGCATTTCTCCTGATTTATTATAGTGTCTCATTTTACATACAGAAATCTTATACTGTATAATGCAGCTCCCAAAGGAGTACATTGAGGTATTACTAAACATTATAGAGCGGTACTAAACATTATAGAGCTGCTGACATCACCACATGCCATTTGGGAAGTGCAGGAGATTTGTCATATTCTGTACTTATTACATGAAGTACTACTTTAAGGCTTTAAGGAACTTTAACTGTTCTTAAATGACAGACAAATTCCTTGTGGTTGATGTTCCCAGTTTATTCACCCAAATGAGCACGATATGCAGAATACTGAAAGGCATTTGTGACCAGTTTTAAAAATTTTCAAAAACAAGCTAGTACAGTACATGCTAAATAAATTAAGTGACCTGCATTGATACTTAAAAAACGCAAAATCCATAATCAGACTGAAGATGACAGTTGTTTAAAATGATTTAAGTGTTGTTACAAATCGGGTGAAAAATGAAGAATATCAGCTGGGATGGGGTTAGAATGGTTCAGAGGGGACTTTACTGAGAGATAATATCTGGGAGGGCAAGCACATGCTATCACAGTAGTATTTTTTATCTTGGAAAAGTCACACAAAGTCTTCCTGTGAACTTCCAATCTAGCCCAATTAATCACCACACAACACACAACACCACGGGTCTTGCTCAATAATGCCAGTAAGGCAAATTAGCACTCTCAGGATCTGCAGTACAGCAATTGTGAAGGACTTCAGTATATTTTTTGGGTTTTTTTGTATGTTGCCATTTATTTCCTCATAATTTCTTCCTGATTTGTAATATCCAAACCCAGATTCTCAGGACCTTATGACGCTGCTAAGCCACTGCCTCTGTATAGTGTATAAACACACTTGGTAAATTTTATCAAAGTGTTCAAAACAGAAACAGTGGGCTCAGCTCAGCCAGGCTCAGCCTGTTAAAGTAAATGTTATACATGTACTTTAGTGACAATAATTCACACTAGCAGACTTACTCTTCTTTTGTCCACAACAATGTGACACCAGATATGGGTAACATAATCTTTGTACATCTTAATTTTTAAGTCATATTCTGTTCAATTACTGCTAATAAAGCCACAAACACTGGATCCAATTTAAAAATACATTAAGGGGGATATATTGTTTGCCTTTTATAAATGAATAATTTTGGTGTCAAGTGCTTTGAGAAATCTAGCCCAAAAAGTTTTTGAATAAGTGCATGTCTGTTTATACACTGACAGGAAAATAAAATAGAACTTAATGTTAAGATACACAGAATTCTTATTTGGCAGCAGTTCTAAACTTCAGTCAGACATTCCGTCTAAAGCAATTAACAAACAAAACCTAAAATACAAATCTTGTACTGTCATTAAACTCATTATCAAAGCATTGGAACATAGCACTGCTAAAACCATTGGAACAGGTTTGTTCCAAGCCTTCTGATTTTTGTCAAAGGTTCAATCTTCTTATCTTTGTGTCACAGAGGTATTAATGCAAATTAAAAAAAAGCAGACATACAAACATGCACAAACTCATGCACATGTATGTTCTATAATCATATACTGTACTTTAAAAATTGCAGTAACAGGAAAATAACTTGCAATTGTATTTTCCTTTAACTCAGACATTGAGGTTTAGGGCTTGTGCCAAAGAAAATTGCAGGCTAATCCAAACAGATATTATTTTTTAATAAAAGCAATGAATCCACATTCTCTTGTGCATCTCAAAGTATTATGTGAAACACATTTTGTAAATCCATCTACAGGCCTCTTTTTCTAAGTCCAGTACTCACATACATGGCAGAATTAAAGACGGGGCGTGGAGTGGGGGAGGGTATCAAGCATCAAATTAAATTCATTAGATTGTTATGTGCTTTTATTTTGGTCATCTGATAATCTTGCTTCGATCAATTCTCTCTCATTACTTGGGATTATTTCAATTTGTAATAATACAGTATATAACTAATAAATGACCAGAACACCAAAGGAATTAAACCCCTGAAATATCCTTTGATTGTTTCCTGACAAATTAAGACCCCCTAAGGTAACGAGTATTTAATCAATAATCGTGTAAGATATTGTTCCTTAAATTACAAAGGCCTTGTGGAGGATTTGTACTGTAAGTGTTGTTTAACAAAAAGCAGCTACTCGTCTCTTTTTCGTCAAAAATAAATCTGAGTCTATGAACTTTTTTCAAAGATCAGGCTGTACTACAGCTTTGTGCACATCAAATAACGGCATTCAGGAGGAGGGTTAGAGTGCTGTTTGTTTGAGCACTAAATATCAGTACTGCATCTGAACAAGCACGAATATTCAAGGCTCATAGTGTCTAATATTGTAGATCGGCTTTATTGAAGTAATTTGGAGATCACATGATAAAGCAGGTTTGGCAGATGTGTCCCCTGACTGTGACCTGTCCACTTACTTTCTTCAGAAATGAATATCCTGACAACCAGAACCAGACCTGCCACGCCCCTTACACACCCCGCAGCTTTTCAAACTAAATACCAATTACGAACTAATGTATGGTGTGGAACGTGCCTGCATATCTGTGTATGCTAACCGCACTTCTACCTCTTGCTGAAAACAGAACTTGTTTGAAAAGTCATTTATTTTTCTCACATCAAGCAGACTGTTTATTGTCCACTTTGTCTAAATGACCGTTATACATCAAGACATAAAAAGGCTCCTATCGTGTTATCGTGTATTTTTAGATTATTTAGAAGTACTCAGGATGAAATGAAACCTATGAGCACTGCAGCCTCATAACAATGACAACAGACCAAGATCACGAACTGCTTGCGGCATTCAACTTAAATATTCACTGCTACAGTAACAGCGCGGTGGGGAATAATAACGAGCAGGACCGAGCCTTACCTTCAATTCGTCCAGATTCTGCAGTATTTCCTTTCCCCCCGCAGTTTTAATTTCAATGCCCGAGTCCCCTTCTTCGTGTCCCCCGGACCCACTTTCCGTACAAATGCTGCTTTGCTCGCTGTCGGGGCTCTTCCCTTCCTGGGATGCTTCCCCTTTACTCCCACTCTTGGAGCTCCTGGAACTTCTTCTGCCGACGCTCAGGGCATCAAAATCAATGGTTTTGCTTTCGAAAGCTCCTTCCACACTGCAGAACATGCCACCGTATTTTTGCCTGGGAACCTGGTCCGTTGTCCCCGGCCTTGCCAGATAAACAGGCAGGTCGTCTTCCTTATCCCAGGTCCGCTTGCGTTCAGCCATGATTCCGAAACCAAAATGTGCTGGAAGGAGGCGAAAGAAGTCTTAAAAAATGTTCAGAGCTAAGTGTTCTGCCGTAGCACACAGAGCGGCCGCAGGAGAAGAAATTTTAAACCAGAGGTGGCACTAGCCTACTGCTTTGAGTCCCATGACAGGGAAGTGATAGCATCAATGCATTGCACACACACACACTATTTTTTCCCCCAGAGACAACTACTGCCACAAGATTTAATTCTTTTTTTCACACACATTATATAAAATAGAAATGGCACAGTATAAAAATGCATGTTACCAACGTGGTCTAAGTAAAATCCAAACTCAATCCTAATTTTACAAACCATCCCCCTTAAATTTATTAAGGAAACAGCTGATGCAAAATCTTGGTTTTCTTTAACAAACGCCCAAACGACAAAGACGGCAATACTAATGACACTCAGCAAAATTCTGCAAAGTTTGCTTATTGTAAAACGAATTATGTCACACGAACCGTGACATTTTCTTAAGTCAACTATGACTCTTTTACACACAGCACGTACTGACAATAATTTCTTTGTCGAAAATGTCAGGTTGATTTAACGATAATCACATCAGCAGGATCAAAAAAGGCCAGCAATTTAGATGTAACGGAACAATTGGGAGTAACTGGATGAGGGGACTATTAGCATTAATAATTAATTCATTTATAAATTAATTATATTTAAGGTCTTTGCTGCTTAGTTACCATATGGGATATGGAAAATAAAAAAATATGTTTAAATTCATTTAATCCGTACTTACAATTAGTATTTTATATAAAACTAAGTGGCTAAACAAATTTGATCCCCCCCACCACCACCAAAACGGATTACCCATTGAGAGCTGAGAGCACTGACTGTGTGATACATTAAGGGTGACGTCAAAAATATACTGCAAATCACTGGACTGTAGTTGTGTTACATCTCTGGGTTTCCTTGGCAAAAAACATATTCAGTCATCCTAGCTGGACTGTTTCAGATTAAAATTCTATAAGGGAAACGTCAGCACCTTTCATCAGTGAGTCAGTATGCCGTCTCGCCTACTGTCTAAAAAATCTTTTTTAGTGATTCACCAATGCTAATTCTTTTCGTCTGCTCGCACATCTACACTACCGTAGTGTGGCTTGAAAGCAATATTTCCAGAATCGGTGGTTCAATCTTACATCCGCTATTAAATCAAGATTAGTACAGTGAGAAATGTCAACTCCATACGGCTACGTGCAATTATGCCAACAATTGAGGTTTCAGGTCAAGTAAGCGGTACCTTTTCGGAGCATTTCAATCATTCTTCGCCTACTGCCCCACCCGACGCTGTCGCAGTAGCTGTCCTTTCAGCACCACGGGTGGCTCCTGATCTCTCACACCTGGTCTGGAACATTGTTATTAAAATATTGCCCGGAATATTGTGCAAGCGTTCAGCGCAAACTTTAGTGTTTCTTCCAGTTACATTGTTTCATGGCATTGCATAAATTACCTTTAAGCATGAACACTTTAAGCCCTTAGACAATATAGGCTTTATTTGTACAGTTATTCAGAAGGGTGGCATGTCTACTCTGCCCATCTTTTGTCTTTGTCTCGAGCTACCTTTTTTCAAGCTACTCTGATATTAACTTCTTAATTTTCCAATGTTTTTAGTTATTACCATTATCGGTGTCTAATTTTATTATTTTTAAGCATTTTGTGAATTTCAATCCTTCAAGTTCTGTATGACTTATGGGCTTAATTAAAGCTGTTGAAATGAATAATTATTTGCATTTGCTTTAACTAAGGTATTTCTAATACATAGGTAGTTGTTTGAGATAGTAATAACTGTGAAAAATAAAACTCTTTAACACGTTTTTAAAGAACAGCATTTCTTTTTTTTCACCTGGATATTTTTGTTTTATTGTTGTGGCATCAATTTCCCTTCGTGATCAATAAAGTCTCTATCTATCTGTGAATTATTTTTTAATGACAAATAATACAAGTTTGCACTTGGATCTTACCATGTTCAAGCCTGTATGGAAACTGAAACCTGTTGCATTAATCCCTGGTTTGGGGTGCAATCTGGTTGAATAGGACAAACTATCATATGCTGTTAGAATTCAACAGGTCTCAGGGTCTCCAACAGTGCTCAGGAACAAATGCACTTGGCAGAAGCTCAGTCAAATGCTGCTCAATGAACACTTTAGACAAGATAAACAAATGGAGGCAGATTAACTAATTCATCATCACATGTCATAAGTATGGCCATTATGCATAATTGTGTTTTATTCAAGTGCTGGATAAGGTCCCTTTTCAGGCCATAAAGGCCCATAGGGGAATGGAAGGCAAGAGCCACCATTTGTCTTGACCACCCAACACTGGAGGTGATGTGGTCAGCCTATTACCCCAAGTACTCTTTTAGAAAGCAGGCTGAGTGGACCTGGGAGCCATCTAGAAGGAATTAAAGCAAGCTATATCCCTACCTGGGATTGAACCTGAGACCTTCCAGTCAGGAGCTAGACACCCTTGCCATCTGAGCTACCAGGGCTTCTCAGTGTTGGATACTTTGTATAAATAGCCCATTTATGAAATATATTTCTATGTTTTAAGGTGGCTTTGATCTGGTGATGATTTGCCAGTAGTTGTGGATAATACTGTAGGTAAATTTACAAAGGTTTTAGGTGTCAAATGTGGTGTCCTCTCCACTTCTTATAGCCTGAGTTGTGTGCTATCATTTCTTGCCAGCACTGTACTTCAGATTCAAGCTGGAAATCAAAATGACAAGCTAAACACTTCGTTTTAACACCACAAAGTGCTTACTCTGTGCTACATCATTAAGGCTGTAATTGCACAGAGATGCAGCATTGGAGATGTGAGTCACTGCCACTGCAGACAAATAGGAGCTACTAAAAAGTTAGAGATGTGCCTTAGTGTTGTGTGCTTGATAGTTGCAGTCAAACGCATCTGACCTTACTAAGGTCAACAAGAGTTTATCTCAGTGGATTTTAAAGAAAGCCAGACGCTGACTTTTACAGACAAAGTCAGGATCAGTGCTGGTCTATAATCTGATATAAAGTAATCAGCTTTACATCATCTGTATTTATCTCTTTATTCAGAAAGACCTTCACAGTGAGGGCTCAATAGCAAGCAAAATGATTTCTCATGCAGAAACTCCTCAAATAACCTACACATAGATGTACAGCTTGTTATAATTGTCTGGTATACTGTTTTAAACATAACATGTGGTTTTAAATCACCACGTTCACTTAGTGTAGTGAAAACAACATTACATTTTCTTTGTTTTATGACTCTTCAGAAGCTGCATATACTGTACAATACTGTACTTCTGACTTACTTTTACAATGCAGTATACTGTATGTGTTTAAGTAGATTACAATTAATGTAATAATATTAGGTTGTACATTAAACACTGGTGACTTCAGCTTTCTTTACATGTTTGCAGCCATTTAGTTCTATACAATAACCATACATTAACATAAGATTCCTCTACAGAACCATGGATGGCTTTGGATTGTCAATTTTGACTTAAAAATTAAACAACAGAGCTGGATGGAAGTAGTGTATAAATGAGAAATATGTAATGGACACTTAAAAGCTCAGTTTAAGTATGATTATATGATTGAAGCCAACAATACTTGATACTGTTTCTGAGAACCTGTCTGATATATCATACTTTAAATCAGTCCATGGCTGCTATGTGATTTTCAATTAAGTGGTATACTGTAGAAAAGATAAGGTTTAGTGCAAAAAGGGAATGATTAATCATTTACAACACCATAAAGAAATAAAAGCAACTGAACAGAAAACCTTTATTTATAGAGAATAATGGATTTTTAAAAATAGAAATACAAATAGCTGAGTACTGTGTCATCCTTCAAACTTAAGATGAATGGTCTTTAAGATCATAATCAAAATTAAAATATTAAATGTTTATTACAAACTCCTCTTTTTGCCAGTATCTTTGGATGGAATAAGAGCAGGACCACAATCGACAACATGGGGAAAAACGGAACAACAACCACATGAAAATGATCAAAGGCTACTCTGACAGTCAGCTGGGAGAGATGCTCAGGGCATGTTCTTATCATAGTATCTACTATTGACACTGTTAGCACTTGGTTATATACGTGTCTGGGTTTGCACATTTAGTCTTTCACTGTGTCAGAGATACTACCTCAACCTGTCCTTCACATCAAATTGTTATACAATGAGATCATATTCAGGGGGAAGAGGTATTCATTTGGCATGAGGTCACAACAGTGGTTCCATGAGATTTTTGAGGAGCAGTGGCAGCACACCTAATAAAGAAGATGCCTGGCACCTCTAAGAAGATAAGTTATTATAGAATTCAGAAGTGAATTAAATTACACCAGCAAATGAAAAAAGTCTGTGATACAACAGTTCTTATAATGTAACCAGATATTTTGCTACTGCCTTGACACATCTAAATAATACTGTATATATTTTGGGATTTAATGATTTTGCATAGGTATTTTTGGTTTTACAGTTTTGTGACAAATATAATTCAATCTAATCTTCAAATGGAATTAGTTCAGTTTAATCAGAATGCTATGTTGTTGTCAGCAAGCATTACAAGACCATCAATGTAAAGTTCAGTATAGATCTATATAGATGAAACAAAAGCTAAAAATTCATTTCCTAACCAGAAGAATGTACAACTTGAAAAAAAAGGCTAAAAAAGTCTTTTTATAGAGCTCATGTGTTCTTAATGATTTTGTTGCTATAGGGACCAGACACATGGTAAACACAAAGCTCCAACTGCATTACAACGAGTTTGAAGGCCTCGCATTCCAGCAGTGATGTTTCACAGAAACCTGTCTGAAGCATTGCATGAACTAGGCTTTAACATCTCTACTAAGCTCACTGATGATAATCATGAATACACCAGTATAATCTATTTTCTGGACTTGGATGAGATGTACAATATTGGAAATAATTATTTTGGGGGGAAAGTGAATTTCTAATGCAAATTATTTCCACATTTAACTCAAACATTTGTATAATGTATAATTCATGCACAATATAATATTACAGAAAATATGCAAAGATGTTTCAATTGATTGAATTAGTAATGTTTATGGGAGCCATTTGCTTTATGCAGAGTTTGGCATCTTGCTTTTGTGCAGTTAATCATTTAAGCAGAATGGTGATCTTAAATGTAACCAAATTGTTTGGATACCATTTGCAACATCTACTGTATACAGTATACCCTCATGTGGCTGCTGATGTTCATGTCACTACTTTGTGGAGGCCAAACATTAGCTTTTCCTCTTTACAAACCAAATACTTTTTCACTACTGTACATTGCCTGTAGGATTGTTACTGCTGAAGGAGATGAAGGAGATTAATGAGGGAACAGCTGGCCTGTATCAGTCAGCTGTCTGGATAGCCCTGAGTTTGTGTAAAACTCCAAGACCCATAACAGAGATACAGCTCAAATGTACCGATGACACCAGTGATTCATTCTAGCTGGTGTACATCGCCTGGAGAGAGACGTAAAAGCCAATCATATAAAAAATATGCAAAAAATCTATCTTAATGTTCTAGAATTAACATTACACCTGTATTTGGAGACCAACTTAAATAGTTACTACAAGTTTCACACACCATCCTCAAATTTGTACATACTGTACAGCATGAGAACTAAGCATTAAGACTGCCATGTGCTAATAGGTGTAACCTTTATTACAGTATCTAACATTTTGACCTCTAGATGCTTGTCATGTGTTCACATATTTAGCACTTTGCAATGACCAGACAGATCAGATCTTGGGTCCTGTCACTAGATTACTGGGACTCTTATTCCATCAAACTATGGCACACAATTGGTTAGTCAGTGAGGACTCTCTCAGCTCACCGTGATATTGTGATCTCTGTGTTCTCCAGTTGCTTGCAGGTTTGCAGTGCTGTTGGCAAAGGAAGTAGTGTACCTTTCCGCCAATCAGCAACGAACATTCAGCATTGGGCTGCTTAGCCTGTAACATACTAAAAAGCTTGAAAGTGGGCAGGAGTCTGCTAACACTTCATCATGCTGTCCTGTATTTGATTGCAGGGTTCACGGCATGTTTATAGAATGGACTTCCTTGTTTGTTAACTTTTGGACACTGTTATTTTTTCAGTATATTTTTCAGCCCATGTGGTTTAATTTGAAAGCACGGTGGAACAGTGAATAAAAACATAATGAGAACGTGTCAATCGCACATTCCAACAAATAAAAGAATACAAATTTGTGTGGTTTTATCTGACATTCTCAAAGAAGGGTCTAACCTATCCTTCTTGTCCTTATAATACAATTGCTTGACCAAAGTACGAACCAGAATTCTTCCAGAAAAGCCTCCATCACACAACAAGCAATTCCGAGTTCCGTAGCTTGGCCAAACACTAGATAAGGTGGAGAAGAGACATGATTCAAATAAAGCATTTCACTCATTTAACTCACCTGACTGAGGAGAACAACCTGTCCATGAGTAGGGTGTTGTCAGTACTTCCTTCCTTTAATGAAGGTTGAGCCAACTTGTACTGTGTGTGAGTCAGCAAGAAGTGCAATATTAAAACATATGTAGATAGAAATGGGTGAAGTTAGGGTTTGACCTTCTCACAAGTTTGAGTGTTAGAATCCTTTAGAGTCCTTGTGTGTTAGAGTACTTTAAATGCAGAACATAAGATTGGTTACAAACAAGAGGAAGCCATTTGGCCCAACTATCTTGATTTACTGGTAACATACAGTAGATCTGAGGATTTCATCCAGAAATTTCTTGAAAGAAGCCAAAGTACTGTATAGAGCTTCAATTTCATGGCTAGGTAAATTGTTACTGACCTCTAAAATCCTGGTGTCATGTAGGTGTTACTAAAAATGTAAACCTAAAGCACTTCTACTAGACAGACTTAAACAAAATGTATAGGATGGTATTCATAAAAGGCCGCTTTGACTTTGTGTACAGTAAGTTGTATTTGTACAACTTTAAAAACTGATGAGTTCAGATCAGAAAAAAATAAACATGCTGTATAAAAGTTGCTGTTTACATGCCACTTGTACTGTACTTAAGAAATTACCAGTCAGCTGATTTAAAGGGTCCACTTAGTATTTCTGATAGCACTGCGTAATTTATAGCACTACAAAAACATTAGCAAAATACAAGCACCTCTTACGTTTGTTTTTAAATGGATGTTAACATTTAATGTGAAGTAGGATTCTTTTGTTAAATTCTATCGAGAGTGAAGAAAATCAGACACCCAAAGTCAACTCATACTGTACATACTCTAGTACTGTATTTTCTCAATGTTGTACTTTCATAAAATCTGTAATTATAAAATTTAATTTTCAGTGGTGTCTCAGAACATGGAGGAGTTGGTACCAAAACTTGAAAATAGTACAGTTTTATTTCATCATGCTCAGTTTTGCAGCAGCTGCTTTCACTTGTAATGTCGAACTCATTGCATTTTTTACAGAAATCATATTATTCACTTTAATTAAATTAAGCCCTTTTCACAGGCCTGTTCTGGAGAGCATGACATCAGGGCATGACTTATCAATTTGTGCTCAATTAGAGTTAAGACTGCTTTGCTTACTTGAGGAAGAACACTCTCTCCTCTAATGGGCTTCATTTTTACTGCTTAACCTCTGCTTTTATACGAGCCAACTCTACAGCCTATTGCCTGGCCAAACCCGCATACCAGAAGTTGCGATTATGTTTTTGGACAGTTAATGAGGTTTTTTTTTTTAAAATTGCAAAACAAATGTCTGCACATCCCTCTCAGAAAAGCTGTCCAAATTGGAAAAAAGAAGAAAAAAAACTCTGACATTAGTACTGTATGTATAGTTGAAAATTTGTTTAAAATTATATTATTTCATCTTTACAATTATTAAGGAATAAAAATCAACAAAAAGTAAACTCAGACAGACATTTCTGGTGAAGCAGATGCCCGTCTCTATGCTGGAGACACAGTCCTGGCTGTACCCCTGTGAGACCTCAGAGAAGGAAAGTAAACAGATACAGTATGTGAAAGGACAGTGACTATTTACTTATGGGGAAAACTGTTTGCCTTGCTCAGAGACCAAAGAACAGACAAGACTTAGGGCTCATGGGTGTATGGTGAAGACAAAAGGCACAGACTGTGAGGTTCTCATGTTGCACTAAGGGATAGTTTTCATTCTTCTATTAGCAGGAAAGCTTGGGCCCCTGACTTCACAGTAAAAGCATCCATGTGCCAGGAAAATGCGTTTCCTTTAAATTATAGGGCAGTACTGTCAGTCTGGTAAAAAAAAGGTCAGCTGAAACCCACAGTTATACAAATAGAATCCCTTTAAGATAAAATGCAGTTTTTTAATCACCTCATATTAAAACTGAGATCATTCAAAAAAAAGCTTCACTTTGAATGTCAGCACTACAGGAGTTAATGTTTGCTCTGTCTTCACACCTGCAGCTAAACAAGGCATTGAATAAATGGTCATATTGAATTTGGGATTAATTACCCTTGAACACATCCCACACCAGGAATTCAATTCCACTTTAAGGACACATGTGCTCTCATCTAAATATTTTCATATAGCTTCCAGTTAACAATTATATCATCTAGTTAAAGCAATTCCCAATTCTGGTACAAGGAGTTCTGATGCAGGACACACATCCCTCCATACCACATTCAGCTTCAGCAACCAGCAACCTTCACAATCATACAGTGTGCATGCGACACAATACCTTAAGGTTAATATTAAGCAACAAATATTTAGCTGAATGTGCATTTAATTATAAAAGGGCAGGTCTTCTTTTAAATGGTTTTTCAATAAAGGTCTTCTTTTAAGGAATGCTAATGCTGTTGAAATGTTTATATCTATTCTTTAAAATGTAAGGTCTCTCATCAGATGTGTTTTCAAAAACTGGTCCACAAGGTTTGAAAATGAAATCTGCTTCTAAACAATTGTCAGGCATTAGAATAATGGAAACAATTAGTGTATTCGCTTCCGGTATAGGATACAGGATGTTCCACAAAAAACAAATTCATAACGGAAGCCTATTAGAACAGAGAAATGATGTAACCCGCACTAACAATAAAAATAAGTATCAATTCCTACTGATAGTCTTCATGATTCTCTGATTCACCCTCATATCAACTGAAGAAAGCCGTGTGACAAAAATAAATATGTAAGCAATAATGAATAACTACTAAAACATGAAAATCAGATGTTTTCAATGTGCAGGGGGAGACAAGGTAATCAGAGAAGGGAAAGTAATTGCACAGAAAACAAAATGAGAAATTGCTAATGTATAAGAATTAAGCTGCACTATTGAAAATACAAGAGACTGAGGGAGAATTGTATAAATGTCCTTTAGTAAGGCCAGATTAAATAATATTGTCAGCTTCGTCAACAACTGGAGTTTTTCCAGCAAGAAATACAAATGATCTGGGCAGGAAAATATTACAATGTGAACCAGCACATACAAGTCCAAGCTGTGTACAGTACACATGCAAAGAGAGATAGACTGTCACACACACACAATGTAAAACACACCAAAAGCCCAACTATAGTTTCCTTCCAAGAAGTCTAGTAACAAAACAAATGCAGAAAACCAAAGGTCACTGAGTTTATTTTCTTTGATTTCCATGTTTTTCCCCTGTATGTATAACAAAGAACTGAGAGGAGCCATTTTAAATCAAGGTTCTGTTGGAAGACAAAAGGGTTAACAAAATCCAGGTGATTAGGGAAAGTGAATTACATCAGAAGAAGTCAGAAACCAGCACACATGAATGCCACATAAATAAAAAGAAAAAAGAGGGACAGAGCATTTAAGGCCATCATTGTTGTATGTAAATAAGGTTCGGCACAAAGCTAGGTTGGGTGGAATGGATCTTTCCCCTTTAACGCAAGCTAAGAACATGTGTGCAGCAAGAAATATATAGTTCATAGTCCTTTAAAAAAATTGAAAAGCAAGAGCAGCCAAGTGTTTCCAGAACAGGCACAACACTTTCTGTCTCACAGGGTTTTTAATATTGCAAAGCAAATACTGAGCCCAGGGGTAAAATAAGACAATGACATAATATCAATTACACTGACTTCTTCTTGTTTCAGATGGAAGAGATCATTGAATTATTCCAGATGATAATGCTTGCAGTAAACCAAACTCATCAAAATATTTCAGAGAAACATAGAAAAATGTAGCAAACACATTTTTTTACTATAGCAACACTTGCAGCAATTTTATCTATCCTGTTGAATAGACATAATTAACTAGATGTACTGTAGCAAGTCCAGAGTTCATTACGAGCGAAGTGCAGCTTTTAACTGGAGCAGACCTATTAGCAAAGTATAAACCCATTGGTATATTCCTGCTGGTATAGAATATTTACTGTTTACAGTAAAAAAAGAGAAAAAATCTTCCAATTTGATACTGACATTCGAAAAACATTAAGATCTTTTGCAGCTGTCACCACAATAATGGAGCAGTTTATATGTCAAACGCCAAGAAATTCTATTGTTCAAGCTGCAAAAATTCGAAAGTATTCACAAAAGTAAAGGAAAGCCATTACAATTAATAGACACAGTCATATACATATCAACAAAGGTATATTATACAGTAGGTTAGAGAGTGTCATTTCAGGAAAAAAATCTTGAGACACCGTAACAGACAGTAAGTGTTTAAAAAACACTAGACGTGAATGAGCTACTTCAGTTCTTTGAGATTTTAAAAAATAAAGATGTAGCAGGTTCAGGATATTTAATATTATTTTCTGTCTTACTAGTCAACAGGCTATTTAATCAGGTGGTTTGTATTCTGTGAACCTTGGTGGTACAGTGTTCATGCCTTACAGTGATTGTTCTGTGTTCTTGCTATATGTCACTAAGAGATCCATATAGAGTCACTTGCAGGATCTTTTTGTTTTTCCAGTGTTGTAAGTTAAGTTACAGTACAGTGAGTCTCCTTGATCACAGTTCCTGAGTGAGTTCACCTAGACCCTAACTGCTGAAGGGCCATTTTCTAATGCAGACTGTCTTGTTTACCACCTTTCATGTGGCGTGCGGAAGAGAATCCATAATATCCTTATGGGCTGATGGTTTGTATCATCTCCAAATCTTCACAATTCCTGCATTCATCTCCCAGTCAGGAGTTGAGTGAAGTCTTGCAGAATTCCCCTGCATGGCAGAGATAGGATCTTTCCAACTTTGGTTTGATGTCTGAGACTTGTTTTGTTGATGGGTAACAGGCGAGCACTTGTATCTTCTCTCAAGGTAAAAGTTTACTTGACTGGTTAACACAGGATCAGTTCAATGCAGCATATAACACAACCAGATTGGGTCTTCAGAAAATGTCAGGCAACCAATCCATTGAATGGCTTGTTAAAAATAGATATCAGTAGCCTTTGCTACGTAAATATGGTAAATATACAGTAAACAAGGCTTGGCATATTTTAAGAGAAAAAAAGTTGTTCTGTACAATTTTTCCGCACTGCCATCTAGTCTGCAAAAACAAAATCAAACAAAAGACATTGTTACACAGTGGATCAGTAAAAAATTTGAGAAATGCAATATTAATGAGGTGGGTGATAAGTGGTTTTAAAACAATGACATTGTATAATATAGGATTCCCAAGGCTAAACATTCACATAAAATTACTAAAGTAATACAGTACTGAAAAACAAGTTTTAATTAAATTAAAGTCAGATATGAAAAGGCCTATAAAGCTATAAAGGATATAAAGCTTCTGAAATGCATATATTTTAAATCCAATTCCAGCTGCAGTTTTTAAAAAAAGAGCACAGAAGGCAGATTCACTAAGCACCCCCCTCCCCCATTTTAGAAGTATTTAAAAAAAAACAAGACAGAGACACACTGTGTTGATTTTGTTTTCACTTTTCCAGAACAAATACTGTATGTGGCATTAACCCATCCAAGAGAACGACTCACCTTAGCTGGGAGATGTTGTGAGGATCAAGGCCAAAGGATAAAGGCAAGAGAAAAGAATAAGAAGAGAAACAAAAACTGCAGAGAGGAGAAAAAAAAGTGGGAAAGACAAACATCTGTTAGTGGGAGGCTGAAGCAGGAAAGAACAGCTGAAAATTGAATTTACAGAGAGAAACACCGAGCAAGGAGCATGGGACAGCACCTTTAAGAACATAAAAAACATGTAAAACTAAAGATCTTTTGGCCCATCTAGCCTTAATCCAAGGCTGTGATCCAGCCATTTTGTGAAAGAAACCAGGGTATCGGCTTCAACAAAATGTCTGGGAAGCTTGTTCCACACTCCCACAACGCTTTGTGTAAAGACCTGCTTCCTCTTCTTAGTTGTAAATACACTTTTGTGTACTTTCCAGCTAAGCTCTGGTTCGTGTTTCATTGTTCAATTGGAATAAATCCACCGGGGTTTCTTTGCACAGCCATCATCAACAGGCGGAAAGTAAAAAGTACTAGGTTATACAGTTCTATTTTTTCAATGACTATTCTTAATTCAGTAATAAATTTTCACTTTGATGTATGCATTCATTCGATTCAGAACTCCCAAATATGTTGTATTGCTAAAAAGCATATATCTCTTTTAACAGCAAAACACAGCTGGAAGATTTATACAAAATGAAAACCATTTCTGATGCCATCATAAAACTACTAGGCACGATGTACACTGTAAATACATTTTGTGTATTGCGCATGAAAATATCTCACCTTTTCTTCAAGGTCTTTAATTTGTCTCTTCTGGATATCCGTTTTATCCTCTAGATCTCGAATTCTCTGAAAATAGAAATTAATTTTGTTTTGTACAGTATGAATGTGCAAATGTAACATCTTTCAAGAATCAACTGCAATGACATTTTATTACTGGAGGACACTTACTGCAGTTTTTTACAAAAATATTTCTGTGAGACAGCATAAGGGCAAAATAAATATTATTAACTACTAAAAAAGTGAAGCGAGTGACTCTGTAAGGCATTAAGTTACCCCCCATATTTTGAGGATTTGTATTTTATTTATACACAACCCTGCCCTCTGGTGTGCACACTGAGAATAGCAATATCCAGCTACAACTTGCACAAGGCCTAAAACACCCGAAGAAGGGTCCACAGCCGAAACGTATTTTCTTTCTTCTCTTTTCAGCATTGAATAAACCTATTAAGTGTTCCTAAAATAAGCAGCTATTATCTGTAAAAAAAAAGTATTTTTCTTCCTTCATGCACATGTACAGTAGTTCCCACTTATGCCCTCTGGTCAGTGTTTCATTGTTCATTTGACAGAAATCCGCTGGGGTTTCTCTGCACAGAGCCCACACCAGATTTAATGAATTACGGTAAATGAAAAGTTGCCTGGCCTGTATGGAAATTTCAGACTTCTTCAAGGTCTAATATGTATACAACAACATACCCATTTAGAAAAAAAAATAAGAATGTATTTGCTTATCTCTAAGGTATTTTATAATCCACCCATTTTCTAAGTGCTTCGTCCTGTTCAGGGTTATGGGGAAGCTGGAGACCATCCCAGCACGCAATGAGAGCAAGGTAGGATACACCCTGGACAGGACATCAGCCCATCTCAGGGGACACTCACACAAGCACACATTCACACCAGGGCAAATTTTCCCAGAAGCCAATTAACCTAACACTATGCAAGGAAACTGGAGCATCAGGAAAAACCCACATGAACACAGGGAGAACTAAACACAGATAGTAGCTCAGGTCTAGGTAGTGTACAATAACCCAGTTAAAGTAAGGCAGCGAGGGTGCTTTCAGGAGAATACCTGGTGTGCCTGGTGAAGCAGCTCCATCCTCTCCTGCAAGATCTGGCAGTCGTACTCCCGACTTTTCCTCAACATCTGCCGCCGGAGTTTCTCCACAGCAGTGCGCAGCTCGTCCTTCTGCCTCTCTGTCAGAGATTCCCCGTACTTTATCACCGTGTCCTGCTGTAAGGCATTGTACAGGGTGGCTTCCAGCTCCTGGATTTGCTGCAAAACAATTTGGAGCAAGTTTTTCTTTTTTTACTCTTGAGAATGCCAAACACACCCATTGTCACCCTAGGAATGCCACCTAATTCTTTTACTAGTGCTTGCCAATGATCTGGTATGCTTCATGCACACTACATACAGGTAAATCTCCATTCTCATCATCAATAGCTGAAATTGCAGGACTTCCTTCTCAAACAATAAAGCAAATATAACACAAGGAAGGTCACAAACAAGAAGGGGCCACCATCTGCTGTAGCTTGTTTGGTTGCAAACAGCTAATTGCTTCAGGAATCTCATCCAGGAGTTTCCAGCTGAAAAGCAGAAGAAGAGGGCTCTTGATACATGTATAATTCTGAAAGACAACGTCAACCTATTGCATAGGGATAACCATTGTTTCAGTGTGCAGAAAATGACTGCAGACTTCCCACCACGGATCTGAACTCATACCAATTATTATGAAAATCAATAAAATGAGATTGTATTTACCATGTAGGCCTGGTCCAAGGCTTGCTTCCTATAATCAAGCTCCTCCTCCAAGTAGCCTTTCTGCTTACAAAACATCTCCTGCAAAGCAATCAGAAAAATATTCCAAACTGCAGCATAAATGAAAGTGTACAGAAGTCATGGTTTTCACATCTTGAAACCTGTGCTAGAATAGAAAATTAGTATGGTGTGGATTATGTATGAATAACACATTATTCAACCTATCTGCACCAAGGTTGAAACATATTGGTTGTCCATATAAAATAAAGATGTCATGCTACTGCCTCAATACCCCTGATATCTCTTGCTTTCTAATGCAATGATAGCATGTCTCAGCGCATTATTTTTAAATGGTATGGGTGGCTTTAGTCATCATTATACGGTACCGGCAGGGGTACCAGTTTTAAAAACTCCAGGACAGTGGAGTTAATACCCTCTGCTCTTGCAAAATCTGTTACAGTATGTCTACAGTGTGGATGAGATCTCAGACTAGCTTGCCACATTGAAGACAGGACCGATGTTATTACTGCATCCCTATAACTGTACTAGGATGTTGGTGTGGAGTAGTAGTTAGGGTGCTGGACTCACAAGTGGAAGATAGTAGGTTCATATCCCATGCAATCTTATGTGTGGGTTCAAATGCCAGTTATTTGCATAAAAGCATGTGCCCAAAAATATTTGGCATCAAGGGGACAGGCGGAGTTTCTGAGGAACAGGACTTTAATATATAACTGTGATGGTCATCTCACACACTCACCATTTCAAGCTCCAGATCCAACATTTTCTGATGAAGAGCAGCTTCGGTGCCTTCAATCTGCTGTATCCACTATTGGACAGAGCAAGACAAGACAGGGAAAGTCCAAACAGCAAACAAATGCAGCGCAACTTCATAGACATTAAAATCAGACATTGCATTGGTAACCCTATCATTGTTGCAATTCTTTCAGCCAACAAACTGAATGAAAATTAAATAAATATCATACTAGAAACTAGAAGGAATTTCAGTTGAGAAAACATTTGCAGTTTTACTGATGGAGCATTTCTGATGTTTTATGGTTTAAAGGTATAGAGGATTCACTGACACTGAAGTACCTTTTCAGCGAGTGATAACACAGTGCTTGCTTGTATGATGGCCACTTGCTCTTCATTCCTTAAATTCTGTATGAAAGATATGTAAAGAGAAATATAAAATTAACTGTAATTCTGCCCACAAAAGCGAGTTTATTCTGAAGGATAGTGCCTGAAAAAAACCTTCACAACTGATGAATCACTACTCTGTTCTTAAAGCTCAAGCTTTTGTCTTTAAACCTTTGAGTGCTTTTCTTTCTTTTTTTTGCACATTTCACCAGATCAGGCAAATTTCAAGTAGCTCTGTGTAATGAAACAATCAATATACTTAAGGAGCAACTTATTTTATATTGAAAGGCTAACAATCCATATTACTCTGTGGTATCTTAATACTATATTGTTAAGACTTGTGATTTTCTTTTCCACTTCCATTCTTCATCATGCTTTTTTCTCAAACAACTGGACCATGCAGTTTGTCTTTATAAAAAAGTAATGCACGCATTCAAGCAATAGTGCCGCTATAGTACAGAGTATAGTATAGTATGTGTGTAGCACATGCAAAACAGTACTTACCCCATTGTCTCCAAGTATATCCAAGAGCTTTATAAGATCAGGAATACAAACATCCTAAAAAGGAAAACAAATGTGTAAGAGCTGTGTTATTTATAATAAATATTTCAGTTTGGGAAAAGAACCTTTCCTTTTTGGCTAGGGTAATAATGACAAATATTCAGATGAGAGACCTTAGCATAAAACTGTTTTTTGCAGGTCTTGCACCTTACATAAAGGCATTTTCAAGAACACAACCAATGAACCATTAAAAGACGCCAACCAATCTCAGTAATAAACAGAATAAGATTTTATTTCTTCAAAAACTAGAAACATTTGACACATTTTAAGTCTTTAAGACAATGGCTGCCATTAGCACATTTATACGTCTAGAACTAAATCAAATGGAATATCATCTGTAGTGTTAAGAGCCAAGAATAAAATATTTTAATAAGGCTTTTTGATAAAGTCCCCCATAAAAGATTCATTCTCAAATTACATGTGGTCACTATTTAGAGAAATGTAAGTGCTTGTTTCCATTGAGAATGTGTTAATAATTATAAAATATAGACCACAGATATTGTTGGGGTGATGTAATTAGTGGAGCACCACATGGACAACTGTACAGTACATCCAAATTCATATCAGTGGTTGAGATTCTGTTATAGTTAGTAAACTAGTCAGGTTTGCAGATGATACCAAACTAGAAGGACTAGCAAGCATTGCAGAAGCAGCAAAGGAAATTCAAAAATATTTAGATAAAATTCAAAACTAAGCAAATACTGAACTGATGATGTTTAAGGTGGATAAGTACATGGTATTGCATGCATGAATTATAAATACCATAAATTCTAACCAAATATTCATTTAAAAAACATAAATTATAAATACAGATTAGGAAATGCAGAGATAGAAAAGGGTCCTTTTGAAAAAGACAGAGGTGTTAAAGTTGACACGTTATTTGCATTTTCTAGACAATGTGATGAATTTAAAACAAAAAACAGGAGGCACTAATTTACTCAAAGGATTGTGGGAGTATGGAACAAGTTACCCAGCCAAGTTGTTGAAGCTGTGACTCTGGCTTTTTTTCAAGAAATGGCTGGATGAGATTCTTGGATCAATTAGCTATAAAATGGTCTACATGTTCCAATGGCCTCCTCTCAATGACAACATATTGATATGTTCTTATAGTCATTTATTCATGACTGATTTTTTCATGATCTACTGTGTTGTGAGGCCCTGTGGCCTCAGCCATACCTTCACTCCTTCCTTTATGCAGTAGATCTGCAGAGCACTCACTCCATCTGAGAATGGCTGGTGGATCTGCAGATTGAAGGGTGGAGATCTCCTCTCGCGCTCCTGTAGAGAAAGAAAAATCGACACACAGATCTAACTTTGAACTCTGAGAGCCTGCTGTACTGTAAATGCTGTTCTATTATAAGAGTTTCATACAAAAAAAACTTCTATTTTCATTTAATCATTTTGCATGAGCCATTGTAGTTATAAAAACTGTCCCCACACCTTCGGTTAGTTCTATAACATGAAAATACACATATTGTACAGCAGGTGGAGATATAGGTTATATGAGCAAGTCCCCCTTTCAAATCAACATAACATTTCATTCTGGGTATGCCAGACAGCCCATTTCTGAACAGGCAATGTAACCGAGTGGTCAATTAGTGATGCTGCTGGAGCAGTGAACTGTGTGGAGCTGGTGTCTGAATTTCAATTCGTTCCACAGACTAGGCCTACAGGCAGAGAAGAGGAGGGGGGATAGCATCGGGGTGTTATAATAAAGCTGAACAATAAAGCTGAATAGTCTTTGCTTTATTGTTTAAGAATCCAATAGTTCCCCAAAACAACAAAAAATGCTTAAAAGTTCTTTCATTACCACACTCAGCTCAACAGTTCTTATCATGCCATGATCTTTATTTCCATTCCTAATTCGGAATGTAGTTATTGAGATTTTTTTTGAGACATAGGCAATATTCTTTAAGATCCTACATTGGCACATTAAGGATTCATGAACATGGAGATTTTCAATGCAATTCCTAAAGCAATCTTTTTTTTCCCCACCTTATGTGACTCTTATGCAGTATACAGCGGCAGTGAAGATTCAATGCTCAGCTACACTGAAATCGTGAAAAACTAATACAGGCTTGAAAAAGTAGTCATATTTTATACTGACCGATATTAAATACAATAAAAAGATGAACATTAGGAGCAATGGTATTTGTTGCCTTTTTAACATCTCTCACGTCTCTCACGCAGTATAAAGAGGAAAACTGGCACACCTCCAACTCTAAAATCCGAAACTCGAGCAGCTCATTCTGGTCCTTGGAATCTTGTAGCTCTTGTTGAAGTCTATTTATATCTGCTTCCAGTTTTTCCACCTGCAAAAAAAAAAATACAATAACACAATGATTTATTCATTTCAAATTAATGTTTCGAAGGAACATTCAAACCTCAGCAGCTACCTACCTTATCAAGGAGGTCTTGATTTCTTCGGAGGAACAATTGCTTTTCTTCTACCCATTTGGAATCCTAGAGGGAAAATGTCAGGAGGATTATGAAAGAAAAAAAGATAAATGGATTGATAATATTAATTCAAAAGTAAAACAGTAACTAATTAATCTGCCTTGAGCCCCAAATGATAAACGCATTTGATTGATTACCCTTTGCCATCAACAGGGTAATACATGAGGACAGCCCAGTGCATGGTTTTTAATCCTGAACTTTTCACAGTCAGATTTAAAACCTGCTTTATTCCTATTGGCTATAATTGGCCTATAATTACAATGTCAGACTTTATATTAGAGGACAACTACTCTTCTATTTACAGTACTATTTACTATTCTAATTACTATTACTATTTAATTACTAATTACTATTATACTATTTACTCTTCTATTTGCAGTACAGTACTATTTACAGTACAAATATACAGTATGTATATTTTATTAAACAAACTACTCATAGTTTGTGTTCAAGCACTTCGTGATACACAGAGTATTACTGCTTTGTGTTAGGGAAGTTTGTTCCCTGCATGTCTATGTATTATATACACATCCTTCCCAAATAATTCTATAAAGACATTTTCATTACCCTGTGCTTATTTTTTTTATTTTTTAAAGGAATGACTTAAAAGAATAAAATACATTTCTTTACCTGTCCCTTTTGAGAGATTTCTTTTTCAAGGTCTTCAATTTTAGCTTTATACCTGAGAACTTCAGCTTGAAGCTGTTCATGAGCCTGTATAAGAGAACACTGTGGTCAGTACTCCTTTATATCACATGCTGGCTGAAGAAGAGTTTGCAGTTATAGCAACCTGCCACTAGAGACCGATAGACCGGCTGTAATTTGTGTAAATAGCAACACAGTGGGTGTTAATTATTTAACTGATTAGAATAGTAGTAAAGGTTGTTCCTGCACATTCTCACAATGTTTTTCAAACAAAAAATCCATATGTCACATGTCACGTGTTTTTGTGATGTATGACTTGAGACAATAGAGCCTTTGGACTGTAGTTTATGGCCACCTTGTGTTTTTGATGCATACAGACCATTATGTCTGTAAGGCCTATATAAGGGTAGGATCTGTCAGAGCTACTTTCATTGTAAATCACACATTGCTCACAAGACTGAGTTTCTAGACATCTGACTGAATAGTATGATACACACAGTATGTGGTGTAGACAAATGTTTCATAGTGTGATTCTCTTTCATATTCGATATCTTAGCAGCACAGGAAAAGCAGTAAAAACAGGGAAATTTGATTTATCTATAGACTTGTACCTTACATACTAAAACAAACATACTGTATATAGAGATGTTCAAGTGGGTAGCTATGTCAGTGTGTGTAGGCTGCAAAGGAACAAGTAAAGGTTTATTCCTTGTTGAAAAGTGAAGAAAAGAAACACAATGTTTCAGCTGCGGAGCCTTCTTTAGGTGTGGTTAGACCAGTGTTTCCTGGGTGTGGAAATGGTTTTAGGAGCTTGATTGTTGCATTGATTAATGAAGTACTCTACTGACAGAAAACAGCCGGAGAGGGGAGTCCAACAGCTCTGTTGAGGATTAATATTGTTAATGGCATTGATAACCGGGTTGCTGATGAAGAGGAGTCATCAGCAAAATGTGCTCTGAACCGAATCCTGCAGAAAAAGCAGTTTAGATCAACTTGGGTTTGGGGATATCCAGCATCTTGGGGACTGGTACAAAACTGCTGAGAAAAGTCTGAGGGTATGGTTCCCACAAGATTAGAATAAGTGGAGGTAGTGGGAGTGTTTACATTTTTTATCTATAAAAGATGATTGAGTTTTTTATCCTGATCTGCAGTGAGGAAGTTTGGAGTTGAGGGATCTGCTGAGGTTAGTTATAAAGGGAAGATGATGTGGACCTATTAGTCATACAAAAATCCTTAGCTTCTTTGATGTTGTTGTCAGAAAGGGTAAGCTGTTGTTTAAGGAAGAAAATGGCAGAAAGCATTAGTTTCCTTGAAAATTGTTGAAGAAGTGTCCAAGTCAAAGGAAGAGGTGTTAAATTTCAGATGAAATCCTTTAGGAATGGAATGATAACGACAGCATCTGTAAAGGAATAGGAGGTGGTTGGAAAGTCTGGTCTTGGAACATATCGCTGTGAAGAGACGGAATGTTGGTTTGGTGAGAGAAGGTGGCATTTAGCCCAGGGAGGAGGAGAAGGAATGACGAAGAGATCTAGAGAAAGATTTCACAGAAGGCATAGTGGGTTGCAGTAGAAGTAGTTTGAAGAAGTTCAAGTGGGTAGCTGCATCAGCATGTGTAGGCTGCAAAGGAACAAGTAAAGGTTTACTCCATGCTGAAAAGAGAAGAAAAGATACACAACATTTCGGCCTTTGAGCCTTCTTCAGGTGTCAAGAGCCTGAAGAAGGCTCCACGGCTGAAAGTTGTGTTTCTTTTCTTTTCAGCATGGAATGAACCTTTACTTGTTCCATATATAAAGCTGGTCATACTGAATATAGTATAATTAAATATAAATTTTGATAAAAATTTCCAACATAACATAAACATCTTACAGCAGATTTCATCGTGGCTAATGGTATTATGAAGACAGGAATAGAACTAAACTGCTGCCACTGTTGGTGATTTATAAGTGTTCTAGGGGTTAAATGGGCAAAGTCACAGGTCATTTATATGCCTCCTTCTACAAAGGATTTCCTGCCAATGAGTTGAAATTGGTACCTTGGCTTCCTTCTCTGCATCTAGAATGCCCCCTTTCTGCTCCTGTAGGAGGGCATATGCTCGCTGGAGAGCTTGGTATTCCCTGGTCAGCTGACGGAACCGCAGCTCTGACTCCTCTGCCGCCAAGCTCTACAATCATAATATGTTGGAGGTCATTCCACAAAGTAAACCAAGGAATTGTTCAAACAAAACTGGACCCAGCTGGGAGAAGACCCCACACATGCACTCCAAGTCAGGACTGTCACTTGATAACCACTGTTGCTATTGTGGAGTGTCACCCTGCAGCATTTGGACTGTTTACTATTGATATCCATCCATTTTCTAACCACTCTTTCCTGTAGAAAGTTGCAGGGAGCTTATCCCAGCATGCAACAGGAGCAAGGCAGGGTACACCCTGAAAGGGATACCAGTCCATCGCAGAGCAGGCACACAGACACATCACAACAAGGCCTGCTTTCCAAGAAGCCAAATAACCTGCCAGTAGGTCTTTAAACTGTGGGAGGAACTGAACCTAGGGCCCCAGTCCTGCGAGGTAACAATGCTAATAACTGCACTACTGTGCTGCCTATTCTGTTGACATTAACACTGTAATTTCCCCAAACATCAGAAAATGGGAATTTACAGGGTAAATCACGAATCATAATTTATTTACATTTGTTTCTTCTAACAAATGGTAAGCCCCATAGGCTAATTAGAATGTTAGTGACTTTTGTTTGGGCTCTGAAGACCTTACTTCATCCAGGTCTTCGTCAGGAGTTGCCGGTGTCCTGTCAGTTCGGAAAGAGGCCACTGAAGAAGTTTCGGAGTCCATTGATTCCTCGTCATACCCAAAGAAGGTATCCACTACTATATGTCTCTGCATTGAAATATGATAACTATGAGATACAAAGCTTAAATTTACGCAGTTATAGACCCGAAAAAGGGGCGGTGCGGTGGCTCTGTGGCTAAGGATCTGCGCCTGTGGCTGGAAGGTTGCTGGTTCATATCCCGCGGTCGGCAGAGGAATCCTACTCCGTTGGGCCCCTAAGCAAGGCCCTTAACCTCAACTGCTCCAGGGGTGCCGTATAAATGGCTGACCCTGCACTCTGACCCCAAGCTTCTCTCCCTGTCTTGTATCTCATGGAGGGCAAGTTGGGGTATGTGAAAAGACAAATTCCTAATACAAGAAATTGCATATGGCCACTACAGTGATCTTTTCTTATCTAAAAGTAGGCACCAAAAACATTTCAATTCATTTCATTCGGGAGACCATTAAAAAGAGAGCCATGTGATCCTTTGCTACTACAAATGTTTCTAGTCACCCTAATTCTAAACATTTAAAATCCGCACATTTAAACACCATTAACTGTCAAGCATTCTGCATAGCTGGACATAACAGGCATGCCAAAAATGAATCCTGACCTCTAAAGAAAATTCTGTGGTCTCACAAACCTCTCATTCATTGCTCATTAAATTCTTGTGCTGACATACGGACAGCCAGGCCTGAATTAGAATTCCCTCTGGGAGCTTTGCGGCTCCCACTCTTCCATTCTGTTCTGATTTGTTGATAAATCCCACTCTTTCGATTGATGCCTCACCCATTGTCACCCCTCAAACCCACTAAACAATTTAAACAATTAATGAATTTGTGGGATCTAGAGAACTAAAGTGGACACAAGAGTGCATGTGACAGAGCGTCAGAGATTTCTCACCTTTATGGGCTTTGAACTCCGTTTATGTTTCTTTCTTCGTAGAAGTTTTTCTCTGTCCTTAAAAAGAATTACATTACAGAATTTACATTAAAAATAATCTTTGAGAAGATAGATATAGAAAACCTAGCAACTATAATACAAGCAATAAATATACTGTACATACAGTAGATAAAAATGCTTTGATAAATACTCAAATATTAAGCACCTGGTACATGAATGTAATCATTCTTTTTGAGATAGAATGAGGTTATAAGGCCAGCAGCATATCACCCTGTAGCTCAAAGCTAGCAACCCACCAAAGCTAAGCAGGTGAGCTTGGCCAGTACCTGGATGGGAGACCTCCTGGGAAAGCTAAGGTTGCTGCTGGAAAAGGTGTTAGTGGGACCATTTAAGGAGTGCTCACCCTCCTGTGTGGGTCCTAATGCCCCAGTATAGTGTTGGGGACACTATATTGTAAAAAAAAAAAGAAGCTGTCTAATGGAAGAGATCTAAAAGTGAGGTTCTGACTCTCTGTGGTCATTAAATTCCCAGGGAATTTCTCGAAAACAGTAGGGGTGTTATCCCGGTGTCCTGGCCAAAGTTCCCTATTATTATTATAATGAAAAGTTATACAAAAACGCTTCACCCAGGGATACTGTATCTAGACTCTATCTCTGGACTTGAAGATCAGAAAACTGTTCACCCAAGGACTCCAGAGAAAAAGAGCCAGTAAAGTGATATGAATAGAGATCCAAGGAGGAGTTTCTGTTTGTTTCTCCTCTCCATGTGATATGCAGTTTTCTCTGTACTGCCCACTCTGGTGCACACATTCCCATACCCACGTACTTCTCTCAGCTTATCAGCATGTGATACTGCTTTCCAAAGCTTTTGCAGTGTATCAGGGACATCTGGTACTGTTTCATTCTTGACAAGAAGGGACGGCATGAAGGACACATCCTAGGTTAGAGATTTTCCTTGTCCTGAATCACTGAGCAGGATGTCATCAATTGAGTTGATGTCATTATATGCAACAAGCATCACAGTGTACAATCAGACTGTAACGGTAATGTCTCTGCTCAGGACTTCCTGCTGTGCACAAGCCACACTGGCATCAGCATCTCTGGGTTCCACAGGCAGGAAACCAGGAAAATTCGAAGTAACTAGAGCGCCTGGGGGAAAACCACTCAAACACAGGGAGAACCTACAAACTCCATGCTATTAGCAACCCATGTCCAGAAATGAACCCAGGACCCCAGAGCTGTGAGACAACAATAATAACTATTGTGCTATCTTTCTGTCCATGATTTACTAATATTTAAATAACAACAGTCTCTAAAAACCTCATATTTTGTTCTGATTGCCCTGCAACTGTCACAGAAGACAAAAACTATGTGTAAGTTCCCATTTATTACACAGTTATCATGTTCCCTTCATCTTATCTAAGCCTTTTGGTCCCATACAAACTTGTACAATAAGTTATCTCTTGTCTACCTAAGAGAGGCACACAAATGTTGCAGACTACGGAAGAAGGCTTACCCTGGTTAGATCATCAATCATATTCTGTTGTTCTAGAACTTGAAGTTTTAAAAATTCTATTTCCTGTTCTTCATGAGCTTGATCCAGATCATTCAAAGATTTTAGCTTCTTGAGAGGATGGTGAGAGCTCATCTTATCTTTCTGTAGAAAAACAAAAATCAAACCATGAAGATTTATAATCAATGTAAAGAAAACACTATTACAAAACCACGGATCAGACCTTTTGTATGTTCAGGATGTGAGCTTTCAAAGCACACCTTTTGGTACAGTAATTGGAAAATCCATTTGTCTGTAAGAGCCTCAGGAGCACAGTGGCGCATTTCACATCTGTCTCAGTTTTCAAGTGAAGCTCTCTTCCTCCACCTGGTACACTCACCATTTCCAGGTTTTCTTTCGTCAGCACCTTGAGCTTCTCCTCCAGGCGCTGCAGCGACTGGGTGAGCTCATCGTTTCTCTTGGTGAGCAGCTTATTTTTTTCCAGGAGTGGTTTGCACTGTTTCTCAGTTTCTCGTACCCGTTTCAGCTGTTGGAAAAAGCAGACAGGATACTTGCAGTTTCGGCTCTTTCACTGTAATGTTTTGCACAGCCACATTTCTCTTCTTTTTGACTTCAGTAATCCATCACTTTAATTTCAAAGGAGCAAACAAAGACAAGCTTGCTATGGATTAGTTCCAAAACACTGAAACTCATTCTAGAAATGAATGTAAAAGCTGCTTTTATGCAAAATTAAGTATTGCATTTGGAGAGGCAGATTACGGGTAATTTAACCTGTAAACATCATATTTTGTTACATGGAAATGATTCAACAAAAATTCAATCTGTTACCCCTAAAACTGGTGCAAAAAAGCAACAGGACAGAAACCTTCCCAATACAATACCACCTTTAGTGTTACAGTTTCTCAACTACAGGCCTCATTTTTACAGGTTTTGAAATTGTGTATTTTTTAACTTCTAGAACAAAAATACCAATGGGTTCATACCAGTGCATTCCTTTCATCAACCAACAGTGTGTTTCTGTCCTCAAGCTTCCGGATGGTCGAATTCAACTCTGCCATTTTTCTCTGGTTCCTCCGCATGTCCTGCATTAGAAACACAGGACCAATATTCAACTGATTTGAGTTCACATGCAACATATGGATACAGACCTACTGTACAGTATATTAGCTCTTATTTCATCTGCATCCATTTAATTAAATTCAGAAAAAAGCATTCATTCTTTCCATGCTGAGACGAAAACAACATAAAACAGAAATGCAAAAGAGACAAAATCCTTTAAAACAGTTAAGATACAGGGATGTGTGGTCTCAAAAAACTTAATTAAACAAATAAATTCTAAATTAATGGACTCACTGACTAGTGAGACTATTCTACATCTCGATGGCCTATAAACAACTTAATTCAAAGCAATCCGATCTCTGCCTTCTGAGAAAAAATGTAACCTCATCTTACAATGTTTAATTACTATGTTTATTTATTCATTATCACATATTTTATGTCTGTGAAAGGATGGCATGATATATATAGTATAAAAGATTTAAATTGCATAATTTATGCTGAAGTAGTCCGAGTGCTTAAACGCACTACAGCAGCAATGACTCTCATTAGTTCCATGGTATGCAATGGTTGGTGAGCATTTCAGTTTAATGCCATTACAAGCAGTCCAGTTCAGTTCAATTAAGATACATTTCTAAACACTTGAACCTACTAATTTATCTTTGTGCATCACAGATTATTAATTATATCGCTCAGCTTCTTCACATGCACAAGTAGCAAAGTGAGCTAAGAATAACACATTTAAACTTGAAGATGATGAAGTGATTCCCCCCCTAAAAATTACTAAAAGAACCTACTGTATCAGCATCTTAACAAGGGTGCCTTGCCTATTACATTACTGCATGCAACTGAGGCAAATTCCAACAACCTGATAAGGTTACCTTTTTTAAAGGGATTATAGCATGTGGGATCCTTTTTAATACAATTAGAAAACATGGGATTTTTCCCCCAGAAGAAGAGCAAAAACCTACAAGACTGAGACCACATAAAACCCCCACTAGAGAGTGCGTGAGGAACTGGAATCTTTACTGACATTGTTCATTCCTGCCTAGTTTCAGTCTTTCAAGTTTCAATCTGCCAGTGTACCTCTCTAACACTTTGGGACACCAAAAACACCTTTGTCCTCCTTTGTCTGTTTTGCCAGACTGATTTGTTTACCTGATGCACACGCCGGGCTGATTCTCAAAATCTGCCGGCGATCCTGTACCCCTGGAACTGACGTGACCTACCGGGCTGCCACAGTGCTCTGCCCCATCTCCTGCCCTCCCTGGAATCTCGCGCTTGGGGCTGCCCAGGTTGCACTCTGCCTCCTTCACCAGAAAGAGCTGCTCATCTAGGGCATCCT
The DNA here is from genome assembly GCF_055471065.1 of Atractosteus spatula. NCBI lineage: Eukaryota > Metazoa > Chordata > Actinopteri > Semionotiformes > Lepisosteidae > Atractosteus > Atractosteus spatula. The sequence continues at coordinate 28,538,519 of NC_142719.1, forward strand.
TCTGCAGCTGCAGTTTCTGCAGGAACCCTGTCTGAGTCTCCAGTTCCTTCTCCAGTGCGAAAATGGTCCTGTCTTTAGCTTTGATCTCGTCCACCTACGGCAGGAGGCAATCGAGATGTCATTGGCGAAGAAATATGGCACTCTGTGAGAAATTCAAGTTCAAACTCAGCCCACAGGTCACAAGAATGACTTTGTGGAAGTACTATACTCCTGGGTTATTTGTCATGATATACTAGTCCCGAACTGTCACAATTAGAGAAACAAGATGATAGCGTTGACAAAAAGGAGGCTTGTCATTCCTCAAAACGACTGTGTTTAACCTTTCATGCACTGCATAGTTTGTGAGCAGCACTAGAGTCTTTTTATTGCCTGCTCTTATCCTATACTAATCTTCATATGGGTTTATAGACATTCTATGTGAATAATTGTGCTCCTTCCCATATGATAAATCCTAATGCATGTGTTAGAATATTTATTGTGTCAGACCAAAAAATAAGCAATTAATCAAGATGATAAAATGACAATCATTTATCCATCCATTTTTTAAACTGCTTAATCCAACACAATGTTGCAGGGGAGCCGGAACTTACCCCACTTAACAACAGGTGCACAGACTGAAACCAGGGCCAATTTTCCCAGAAGCCAATTAACCTACCGGTATGTTTTTGGACTGTGGGACAAAACCTGAGACATGGGTCGAAACTCCAGCGTTCACAGGGAAAGCATACAAACTCCACTACAGTAGAAAACTCCACTACACACTATAGGAATTGAACCCAGGGCACCGGCACAGTGAGGGGATTATTTCTGAGAGAAATTCCGCTACAGAGCTTGTCACACCTTTCTCTCGAAAAGCAGCTTCCTTTAGGTTGCACTGACAGTTGCAATAAATCCCCAATTCCCAAACCTCCCCCTCTCTTTTTCTCTCTTTCACACTCACCTCAAAATCTCACAACAGTTGAAACTGCGACAAAGCTTATAGTGCAGTAGACAACACAATCTACAGTCACAGGAACTATGCAGTTAGAATTTATTTAGATTTAAAACAATCTACATTGTGTTAAAATCACTAAAATTACAAAGGCCAACTGTAACGTAACAAATTAAAGGGTTACTGAGCACTGTATCACAAGGCATCTAATATGATGCTAATCACTTAATTTCCTGCTTCTGTTCTGTAATTCTGTTTATCTGTTTTATTGCATTTTGAAAGATAGGAGTACATGGATCAGTCCCCTGGCATCCCAGTTGCTCTACAGTATCTCCAGCTTTCTGCCCTTTTCAGTTTTTAATAAAAATATTAATTAACGCAATTTAGTAGTTGGTATTAATGGTAAGAAATAACAGTCCTTTAATGTAAACAATCATAACTTAATGTATCACGTGTCCTAAACTAGCACATATCTTTGAGGGAAGTGAATTGAACTGGACCATGGCTTATGACACAAAAATACATACTAAAACTGCTTTAACGTCTGCATATACAGTAGAAAAAAACAAAATAATAATGACCGACATCTGATTAAAGAAATTAAATACTCACAAGCCTACGGATATCCCTCTCACAGTCCCACTTAATCTTGGAGATCTGCTCCTGGTGTAACTGATGCTCACTTCTCAGGTCTCCGGCTTTAATCTTGTCGGCCTGGATCATCTTACTCAGGGCCTCGTCCGTTTGCTTCTTGGTTGCTTTGAGCTCTGCGATTTCCTGCAGCAGCTTCAGGCGCTCAGAGTCAAAGAACTTCCTGGCCTCCTCCTTGGCCTCCAGAGTCAAAGCTGTCCTTACTTTATCGCTGCTGCCGTCCCGCAGGCCGTTCAGCGCCGTCTTGAGCCTCTGGTTCTCGGCGTCCTTGATCTTGATGGTGCGTGCCAGCTCCTGCTCGTGCTGCTTGAGCAGGTTCTCCCGCACGGCCTGCAGCTCCTTCATCTTGTCCTCGTGCATCTTGGCTTTCAGCTCCGTCAGCGTCACCGTGTGCTTGTGTTGCTCCTGCTCACGGATCTTCTTCCCTTCCTGGACCTTCTCTCGCTCCAGTTTGCTCACCTGTCCAGGGAAAGGTTGGGAGAAATCACAAGCCAAGCCACACAGCAAGGGGAAGCAGCAGGAACTAACCTCTCTTTCATCAAAATCAGACAGCATTGTTTTTCCACACAGGCTTTTACAGTATTATATCTTTGATAGTAAGCATATACGGTAAAAATACAAACATATACAGTATACACAGCAGTGGATACATTCACACACACAGAGGCACCTCAAGTGACTCATCCAGGCACCCATTCCCATTGAGACCCCCATCTAAATTGAGTAGCTCATTACACATCCCTTCCCACTGAGACCCCCACCTAATCCGAGGAACTCATTACACATCCATTCCAATTGAGACCCCCACCTCCTGTAACCAGGAACATACCAAATACCTATCCCCACTAAGACACCCACCTACACCTAGGAACTCATCCACATATCCATTCCCATTGAGTCACCCACCTACACATCACATCCATACCCTGACACTAATCCACTTACCTCAGGAACCTACCAACACAGGAAGCCATACCCCCACATTCAAGGACATACTCACAGTCAGGGACACACCAACACGCCAACACCCAGGGACACATGCACATCCTCCACCTGGACGCCTCACCTTGCACTTCTCCTGGTGCAGTTCTATTTGAATGTCAGTCAGTTTAGACCTGAGATCTTCATTGGCTGCCTGTAAGGCAGCAATAAGAGCTTCGGGCTTCTCGCCCTTAGAACGGCTCTTCTTTGCCATTTCCACAAGTACTACAGTGGCCTTAAATACGCTCAGTTGGGAAAGTCCATCGCCTCAAAGAAATTCTCTAAGGTCCTCCAATGTTTCCTTTCTCTCCTCTTCCCCATTCTCTCTAGGAATTGGAAGACCTGTTACAAACAAACATGGACACATATAGAATCAAAGAATGCTTTCCAAGTCCACTATAGCAATACACTGATTTATTTTCTGTCATATCAGTCTTATAGCCACCTTAATTAAGAGTTTGACTGTTACAGAAGCATGGCAATCTGATAGCATTTTCCCAAGAAAAATTGCTTGGGAAAGGAAATTATTACCTTAAATTTAAACGTACTTGTCACATTAAGAACTCTAATGTCCACAACAATAACAACATCATCTCTGTTTAATCAAAGAGATAGCCTTCATAAAAAACATTTTCAAGTAAAATATTCTGAATTTCAGTCATTAGAAAATGTTAAAAAAGTCAAGGGAATTTCTTCCTCCCTTCTTTTTTTTATATATGCTTATGTTACATTGAATATGAAAGTTTACTATAAAATATATTACTATAAAACTAAGGTTGCTGCTGGAAAAGGTGTTAGTGAGGCCAGCAGGGGGAGCTCACCCCCCTGCAGGTGGGTTCATTGTAGGTCCAGGTGGGTCCTAATGCCCCAGTATAGTGACGGGGACACTATACTGTAAATAATATAAGGTCCTTCATTTGAGATGTAAAACCGATGTCCTGAATCTCTGTGGTCATTAAAAATCCCAGGATGTTTCTCGAAAAGAGTAGGGGTGTAACCCCGGCGTCCTGGCCAAATTTTCCATGCCTCCTAATAATCCCCTCTATGAATTGGCTATATTACTTTGTTCTACTTCCCCCCCCCCCCCAACTCCGACGGCAGGCGGAGCGACGCGCTGGTTGGAGTATTCTCGGTCGCAGTAAATGGCAACGTCAGCTCAAAGATTTGGTTCAAACCACCAAATGGAGACTGGTGTGCTGACAAGCGGACCCTGCTGATGCAGGATTAACGCTAGGGAAGGGACTATAAAATATATTTCTTAATATGAAATAATATAAAATACAAAAATATATTAAGTATAATTATTCAGCAGTGACCACCCCCGGTATAACGGCACAGCAGCCTTACTAGCAACACCTTTGTGTCATGGTTTTAAAAGGCACTTTGCCAGGGAAAGTATAGTAGCAGAGCTAGGCCACAGTTGCTAGGCCAAAACCAGTGTACGGTATGAGGAGATGTGACACTGGAGGACTGGTTGCCTTGATTGGCGAATATGAAGACAGTGCAAGCTGGACGATGCTCTCATGGTAGGCAGCCCACCCACTGTCCAAATGTATTAAGAGGCATCTCCTCCCCTGTCCATATGAGGCACAGTAAGGAAATCACAGCCTTCTCCACAATAATAGCCCAGAAGACAGACAGGCCTGAGTCAGCTATATGATGATATTATTTACTACCAACACCATGACTTGGCCATCTTCTTGAGTAATCTGTGTAGAGGGGAACAGAGGCTGTATACTGATCAGAAAACATTCCATGGCAGAATTCCAGGCACAGCAGATTATACTATATACTGTACACTATGCTGTTCTGCAACAGCAAAATGACCTGGTCTAGTTCATCTTTGCTGTTTGATACTGCTTGCTAATCACCCTCCCAATTATGGCAACACTACACCGACACAAGAGCCAGCGACTGGTTAGACCTCATTTCATTCTTGTTAAACACAATTGTATTGATTCTAAAACTGTTCATTGTAACAGATGTATACAGTATGATATACTATACAAAAATCAGATAGATATCACCAGATACACATGTTTTTCACATGATGTCATTTTACAGACAGAATTAATATTCTAAACATGCTCTCAAATTACCAGTATATTTTATTTTAGAAAGTGAAATTACCAAATTATTTTAACACTGTATAAGCTTTATTTAGCACAATTAGAATTTATGTTTTAACTCCGATCACACATTAGTGATCTACCAATACAAATATCTACTTTCAAGAATATACAGTAATGAAGGTTTGCGATACATCCTCACACATTTGTGAATTATAGAGCATATGTATCATATCATTGTCCTAATGTTTGAAATTAAAAGAAACAATTTCCATGGAAATATGGTATATTCATTTACAGTAATACTATTTTACACATGCTAAGACAGCATCAATTGATTCATATTCTTGTCTCTCTAAATATGAAGTAACACTTAGACTCTGCAGTTTGGACTGCATTTTATAATGAACATTTAAAGTACTGATCTGGGGTGATCACACGGTTACATAAATCGTAACCGTCTCATGATTTCAGACCCTTGCAGGTTCCTACTTCTCAAAATTAAATGAAAGCACAAAACCCCCTAATCTTGCATGAAATGATGATTAGAAGAGCCAAGGAAAGATACGATCTTAATTAATACTATATAATATAACGCGATCAAGAAACCCGCATGTGAAAATGGTTTAGTTAAAGGCACTGCTCGGGGAACAGAAAAGTAATTAAAGCAGAATTTGAAACTCATGTGAAATTAACAGCAAAGACAATACACCTAGCAATTAGTCTCATTTGTTAAAAGTAAGATAAGGGAAATTGGAGTAAGTTGACAATGACACTTATTTGCAACATGGTATGTAAATTAATCTTTGAAAACAGATATCTAGATGGAAATGTAATGCATCCTCTCTCTAAAACCCAAAGCTTGAGCTGTGTTTGGCTGTGATTCTTTGATTAATATGATTTACATTCATTATACAGTATCCTGTGGTGAAGATGGGGTGGGGGTTTCAGGAAAGTATACAGATGTACAAAGATGTTAGCACAATCTTTCCATATTTTAATGATAAGACCAAAATAAGATGTTTTTTCTTGAAACAGCCTAGCGATTCACTATGATACTGATGAAGATTCAAGATTTATAGGCAGTTCATTTTAAGAGTAGTAACAAATCCTGTTGAATGACAAATCATAACACAAATACATAAACCTGGACTGAAAGATAAATATTTTTTTAAAATAGTGATAATATATTATTCTGAAAATGTAAGACCATGGTGATTTCATAATGTTTTGCATTATATCAAATCACACCACATTACAGTATTCCAGTGCATCATTTTAAACCCCAGAAGACAAAAGCAAGACTGCACATTTGAATTAATAAAACTGTGAAAGTAAAAGAAAAAGAAAAAACAAAAATGGGTAGCATACAAAATATTAGCCCCTAGATGATCAACAGAAATGTGATGCATTCCTGCAGATACAGTACAATCTTGCTTGACTGACCTCTTTCTTTCTGATATTTGAGACAGGCCACTTCAGTTCTGACACTTCTTCATGCTTGACTAGGGCTGCCACATTCCCCCTTGGGCTTTTAATTGTGATGTAAAAAACAGCCCTGCAGCCACTGGTTGTTACAAACAGTAAGATGAAGACCAGTCCTTTACTCTAACTGTGATGAATGGAACAAATGAGCAGAAATCAGCAAAGCAAGGCATGACTGATTTTTGATAAACAGAGTAAAAGATTAATCGGATCGTGCGGACAACATAAAAGTGAATGGAAATAAAGTGTTTAATGTACTGAAGCACACATGGATTTTAGATTTATCCAAGGATCAACACAAAACTATGTTTTTGATGAGGAGATTTATATAGAATCTGAAACTGACACCTTGGCTTTATGCTTACAATTGATATATTTTAATTGCTTTAGTTACAATAACTAGTACTAGTACTGAGGATTCCACTGAAACTGCCTTTTGAAAATCAAAAGGAGTCCTGATTAAACACAAGATGTACCATACCATTGTAATTATCGTGATGAGTAATCTGCCAGCTTGTAACCTTTATTTCCCCAGATACTGTATATTGATGCCTTTCTCCTGACAAAGCCAGAGCTCCACTGCAGTGGACCTTGAAAGCAAGGTTGACAATACACCAGCACATCTGAAGGTCAATTGAAAATGATTTATTTTTGGATTGAACCCGAATTGGTTCCAGCTCCCCTAGTTGAAATCCACATGTCCAGGCAGCCAGGCTGCAAGGCCAGACTGTTAGGTTGAAATGCTCCCTGCCTCTCTTTGTCTCAGTGTAATTGCTGAGACAGCAAAAGGTTCATTATTAATAGAGTGGCTCACGTTTCGTGACTCCAGTCTGAATGGGTGGGAAAACGAATGCAGGCAGTGGCGGAGATGATCCCTTCTTAACTAAACAACACACCCAATTTCACACACAAGCAGAGCCAAAATACACATGAACAAGTAATAGGTTTATTCCATGCTGAAAAAAAGAAGAAAGAGAACACAACGTTTCGGCCGTGGAGCCTTCTTCAGGTGTGAGAACCTGAAGAAGGCTCCACGGCCGAAACGTTGTGTTCTCTTTCTTCTTTTTTTCAGCATGGAATAAACCTATTACTTGTTCCTTTGCAGCCTACGCATGCTGACGCAGCTACCCACCAAAATACACATGATTCTGCTACAGGCAGCCAAGGTCTTTTTGATGATGCTTAAAAAGCAGCAAAGGTGGAAAAGAAGAACTATTTGCAAAGAAAGACTTTGCAACTTTGTAGAATTTGAAACTCATGTGAAATTAACAGCAAAAAACTTAATTAAATGCAAGCTCCAAGAAGATTACAAAGACAATACACCTAGCAATTAGTCTCATTTGTTAAAAGTAAGATAAGGGAAATTGGAGTAAGTTGACAATGACACTTATTTGCAACATGGTATGTAAATTAATCTTTGAAAACAGATATCTAGATGGAAATGTAATGCATCCTCTCTCTAAAACCCAAAGTTTGGCTGTGTTTGGCTCTGATTCTCTCAGCTACATTTTATGTTAATAGATAGGTTCTTAGATCACTTAGATTACTTTGTCTTACTTCAGTCAATTAGCTGATTGGTTTTGCACTTTCTAAACCCAGAGATACAAAGAGACAAGGGCATCAAACCGCAGCATTGTCATTCACTGTGCAGCTTGAATTTTGTTTAGGTCCGTTTAACATCTGGTCTGAACAATCCATCCAGCACACTCTTTCACTAATGAAACCAATGATATTTTACTTCATCTGACAATTCGCCTTCCATCTGACTTTCTTCATGACACAAATAACGGTAATTACATTCTAAGATGGGGGGTGTAAATCTGTTAGGACAATGCAATGTGAAACGCCTGATATCTTTGCGGAAAAATCAAGAGTTCTTTTAGCCTTAACACTGGTGTTAACTTGAGTAAGCATGTGCAGTGAGGATAAAGAATTATACTGCCAAAATTCACTGTCATTGTTCCAAAGCACCAGTGTGTCAGAACAGTTTTAAATGGGAAACAATATATTGCACTGACTCATATTAGCCTTTTGATAAACATGCCAAAAACTAGAGCTGTCCTGCAGTATGACTATGTAACTGTAAGGTTTCTGTCTAATGACTAGCTCTTCCTTCCTGGCTTTGGAAGACAATACACTGGCATGCAAATCTGAAACTGCACACAGTCCTACTCAGTTCTCCTACTGATTTAACCTAGTTGTATTTAAAACCATAGAGATTAATTAGACAAAGATACATCAGCTGAGATGCAATGTTTAAATACACCCAAGACATTTATGGCTTAAACTCACAATGCTGGGCTTGTACAATTATTGACAGATCCACAACAACATTTCTTAGCATCTTATTCTATATCACTGGCTCAGTTTAAATATGATAAATCACAAGTTAATTAATGAAGCATTAATTACAGGATCCTTGGAGGTCTGAGGCATTGAACACACCATTTAATTCTGCTGCATGAACCAAAGTTAAATTATCTTTTTAGAACAATTTTAAAACAAAAGGGTGAGAAGCAACGTTCCATAGGAGAAGATGGAAAAAATACAGTACTTTTTTAATGTTTGGTATTTCCCAGCTTAGGGATCCTAGACCTTATGTGAATAAATGACGCCTGGAGATGGTATTATCCATAAAATGATAACAGTAATACAATTACAGAATTTTGCATAATTAATAAAGAATGAATGGAGATTGCACCCTTAAGGGAAGTGTGTATTTAACAATGACATATACTGTACTTGCCCTTGTACTTTCTGTTTGACATCTAGACTATTGTTCACCCATTTCTCACGGTGTCCCTGCTGTCTGTCACATCACTGCTCTGGCAGCAGTTCCTGAGCTTTTTGAACCTAGTGGGAAAGCTCCGATAGCCTTTTTCCTATGGCCAAGCGCTAGATCTTTACCTCAAACTGCCCATCTACTCAAATAATCAATAATCAATCCTTCTCTATTTCTCCCCATTGGAAGTACCTACTGTACCTCCAAGTGACCCTATCAAAGGAAAGGAAATCACATAACTATGGGCGATATACAGTGCATCACATCAGCCAGGAGCCGAACTCCAAGCCTGCACTGTCCCCTGCACAGCACCAAAAATCTGAGCAACAGAAAGTTCCAACAAAATGTTGTCAAGAAAGTCTGGGTTCCAGCAATGCAACAGAAGACAACGCAGAGTCGCTCAGTAAAGTACCAACATCTTTTTAGCTGCAGTGAGGTCAGCCAGACAGATCTATTTCTGCTGCTGTGAAAGATCACTGTTGAAGTCACCATTTACCGAGAGTGCCAGATGAGAGCGACGAATATTCCAGTTTAGAATATCGGACAAACACGAGACTCTCGAAATACATGTTAAAAAGCTGAAAAAAATGTAAGTGAACCATTCAGTGATTTTCAATTACAATACAGCTGCACAAAGCTCAAAAACAGACAATTGGGTACAGTAAAATTAACCTGGCTTGCTTCTGCAGTTAATGGGTTTTTGTAAGAATAAGACTTTAGAAGAATAAAAACAAAATACATTTTTTTAGATAAAATTAATCTCCTTCCCTGTAGCTGATTTTCTGATCCTTGTATAAAGATAAGTCAGGGAAGGTTCCTTGAAACTAGCCTGCATGCATTTCTCCCTGCCTGTTTCAAAGGACAAGTCTTTTCAGCCTACACAGCCAAGTGAAAAAAGTCAATCTCACACAGCCTACTAACTGTATTAAATTAAAAAGAATGTCATTTCATGCACCAATTCTTAGGTGCATCTCATTTTCTAACACAGCTGGAGGTTCTAATTTTGTCATAAAGTTAATCAGATATTCAGGTTAATTTTCACTTATTTTTAGATAATACATAGTCCTTCACAAGCATTTTAACAACAATGTTATTGTATAAACCGCGTGTCTATTTACTATTTTTAAAAACAGAATCAATTATATATTTTGTTATTAGAATACATTTTGGGAAGGTTTCTCAATTTTCACTTTGAAATAATTGACAACCATGAAATTCTATGTACAGATGTAGCTCAATGGATATTATCTGTGAATTCCTTGGAAATATTTTCAAGATTTTATTGTGAGTACTCTAGGTGTTAAGCCTTAAGATGAGTAATGTCTTTCAGATAAAGCAAGGTGTTGGATAGGCTGAAGAGTTAATAATTAGATAATTACTACTCTTGGGGGTGTTCAGAATCTTTCTCTCTCAGACTCCTCAACTATTTATTTTTGTTTTGCAGATTTACAGATGAATTTGATGGAATAAAGTAATCAAATCTCTTAATGGGATACAAACGTTCACAATTCACTATCGCGACACTGTATTCTACTACCGTATATAGGTAATTGGGAGTGTCACATATTCTATCAAAGCTCTGAAAAAAAATAAATCTGTTCATTATACTGTATAATGCAGAATATGTCCATGAATATCTGAATCACTTTATTAGATTCATTATCATCATCATCACTATCATTAATATTGATGAAACTGTTTTGTTTCTGGAGCAAATTGCTTTAAACCAGTGAATCAGTCTTTTCTGCAAATCTGTACATGTACAAAATATTTTCTGAAACTATTTTCAAAGTAGCAGAAAAACACATCAAGACCCTCCTCCTTAAAAATGTTATTGAAAGTGTGGCGACCTCAAAAGACAGTAAAAAGTGAGAAATCCCTCACACTAAGGCCATATAAAACAACAGAGAAATGTTCACTTGCTTCCAGCATGGTTACCTAATTCTTCATCTTCAGTTTATGCTTTGACTATCTTATGCTGAGATCATGACCTACATTTGTCTCCTGACATGACTTCAGTCTTTATGTTTCTTACAGTGTACACTTTCTGAATGTTTCATTTCTTTTCAACAATCAGAAAAATGATTTGGGAAGGACAGGATTTGCACCTATTGTATTTGTTTTGCAGACACAAAACCAGTTTCTATCGACTTTGCACTAGCAAAACAAACAGGTACAGGTTTAGAGCAGCATTCCTAATAGATTATTGCTTAGTATTGTTAAGTCTCAGTATTCTCAGATGATTCCGTTTTAGACCAACATAGCTCTCTATAATTTTATATAATACAGTACCTGTATCTATAGGAAGCTATAAACCCAGTTAAATCAAGATTTGGCTGTTGCGTAGATTTGGTTTTAAGAAATTCAGTGCAATACTGTATATTTATCCTTTTGACAGTGGTCAAACAACTTGAAAATATTTTGCATCTAGTTACTTGCCATGCAAGAAGACACATTCAGATGCACACCACTTTCCCTGATAAGCTACTATACTGTACTGTACATGCTTTTCTTTACATAGGCTGCACCTACACTATTACACCTTTTATTTATTACCACTGAAGCGTACCGCTATCAGAATGTTTCAGCACAGCAAAATTACTTATTTTATCCTGTTTAATAATTATGACAACAAACACTTTAAACCTTTTAGTTCATTTACACTTTCAAATAATTATAAAAGAAAACAAAACAGTGCGAAAATCTTGTCAGGAAAAACACAAAGCTTTCAAAAGAAGACTGATAATTCTCTGGGGGCAGCGTACAGTAGCACATTGGGTGAGCCTTTGGATTTGTGACTGACAGGTTGTGAGTCCAAGTCCCTGCTGTAGACATGCTGTTGTACCCCTAATCGAGGTGCTTTACCCAATTTCCCCAGTTCAACCAGCATTGCTTGGAGAATAAGCCCTGCGACAGACCTGTGTCCTATCCAGTAGTGGACTCATGTGCTTTGTAGTCTGCTTAACACTACAGAAAACAGGATAATCTCTGGTCTGAGGAACCACTGTGGTTCTGGTATAGACTATACCTTTTTCAGTACCCTGCAATGTTTTACAATCCTGCATAATAGTATGGAACAGCCTTCAAGGACATGAACTCCCTAGGGCAAACCAGCCAGCCATCAACATCTGCCTGTCGCTAATCTCTGAACAGACTCCTATTTAAACCCCTCAGCACTGCCCTAAATTTATCAGGATTATGTTATTACAGGATGGAGGCTGGAAACCCACAGATTTTATAGTAATATAGGAACAGGCAAAGGTTAATTCCACGCAAAATCATTCACAAAAAGCATAAAGAAAAAACAAACTCTGGATATTGAGAAAGGTGCCATTAGAAAGCTACTCATTCCTGACAAGTGTCATGACAAAAATGACAGCACGGTACGCATAAACTCAAACACAAAGAAACAATTCAGAGACACAAATTAACTGAGCATGTCTTTGGAAGAGGACACCACAGCACCTGGAAAAAACTGACAAGACCACAGGGGGAATATGCAAACTCCATAAAGAAAGCATCCCAGTCCACAGTCAGTCCCAGGACCCTGTCAAGCTTTGAAGGAGCAGTGATGCTATACACCATGTCACTTTGTACTCTGTGATTTAATATTTTAGTTTTTTTTATGTTGAACTACCTAACATAGAGGCAGCTTGCCAGTCAGAGTAGCTGCCTCGCATCCCATAAGCCCCTGGATTTGAATCCAGGCCAGGAAGCTTTTCTCTGTGAGGTTTTAAGATCTCCTTTTGTTTATGTGTGTTTTTTCACTGGGCACTCAAATGCAAATTGGCTAATTTAAATTGTCCACTCCAACAGAAAGTTAAGAGTAGCTGTGCTACAAAACAGATACATTTTAAAATCTGCTGGTTTAAAAAAATGAAAAAATGCTGATTTGAGAAATACTTTACAGGTAAATTACACAAATTAAAGAAACCACTTGAATTGGATATCTGCTGTAATAGATTTGAAATAGCATTAAAAACCTACTGGGTATTCAAAGTTAGGGATGAAATAAGTAGTAGTATGTTGTTTTTCTATGCACATTATTTGTGCTTACATTGAATTAACAAGATGGGGCAACTATGAAAAAACTCTTTGGGTAGACTTTGGATTCTTTGGGTAGACTGATTACCACCAGTATTCTCTAGAGACAACCACTAAAGGAAAATTCTCAAGAAACATTGTTTTAGGATGAATATACAGTACATAATGATTCTTGGAATTCTAAATATTTTTAAAGAATGTACATTCTTTACCAAATTAAGACGAAATTCTTGCATGTGCTATGAGGCCCTTACATGTGCTGTGAATCCAACTTTAATTAGCCTCTCTACTGTCAATTCTAATTGACAAAAAAACACAGACCTAAGCTAGCAGTGCAGGTCTTCGGGGAGTTCGATCTCCCAGTGGTTACAATCTCCATAGCTACAATTAATGGTTCTGTAGAGAGACTGATGGGAAGTGAAAAAGTGAAAGACCTTTAGCCTGGGGGTCTAAACAGTGCTGGGTACAGGATACAATCCAATCTGAACCCCGCGGCTTCATAACCACTGAAGATAAAGATTCAGAAATGCCAAGGAGTAATTAAATCAGTTTTCCCGTTGTGATTAATTACAATTACAATTACAATTAATTACAGATTAATTTTTCATGTGATGCAAGCAAATTGCATGGCATCAACTGCGGTAGAGCACATGGAGTTAAAACACAGTCTGTAGCTACGTATAGTTAGAACAGCTACCATGTCCCCTCATCGATGGCACCAATGCCTGCAAGCACTTTTGGGGCTGCAGGGGTCACTGTGCTGTGGAAAACTGTAAGATCCCTGGCTGACTAACCCCAGCCTGCCCTTGGCAGTGCTCAGCCAATTGAGCAGCACCACGAGGGGAATCCCAGCCACAGTTGGCTGCTGGCATAACGCAGACTCAAACCGAGATCTCCACCAGTGCTTGGTTGAGCCACTCAAGAGGTCCTTCTGCAGATTTAACTTAATCTGGCTCTATATACAAAAGATTATGGCCTACACTTCATCCAACACACCGATCATACAAACTCAGACCTCAATTCCAAATGTTTGTAGTTTCCTGCTTAAACCTAATGGGATCCTACCAGTGAAGCGTGTGTTGAAGCACACTTTTATTCCAGCCTATGGTGTTGGTCAAGAACAGACAGAAACAGAAACAGCAACAAAGATAGCACAACATCTTGTCCCCACAGTCAGAACGATAAACATAAGCATTCCAAGCTATATACTGTAAAAATGCAAGAGATTTTAAAGCTTTTGTGGATTCAATAAAAGTTTGACAAAAAATCTTTTAAGATTTGGCAACAATCAGTCACAAATCAACAAGAATTTCACTTTGCACCGCAATAATCTGCACGGTGCTGCACAGTGGTGGAGTGGTCAGCATTGCTGCCTCACAGCGCTGGGGCCCTGGGTTCAATTCTTGGGGTGTATCTGTGTGCAATTTGTATGTTCTCCCTGTGTTCACATGGGATTCTTCCGGGTGCTCCAGTTTCCGTCAACAGCCCAGAAATATCTATTGGTTTCTGGGAAACTGGCCCTGGGGTGAATATGCTCTTGTCCGAGTGTCCCCTGAGATGGACTGGCGTCTTGTCCAGGGTGTATCCTACCTTGCGCCCGTTGCTTGACGGGATAGGCACTGGCTTCCCCATAACCCTGAACTGGAAGAAGCATTTAGAAGATGGGCAAATTATAAACAACCTTAGAGATACAGTGGTGTGAAAACGTAAGTACACCCCATGAAAAGGTTTGTCTTTTTTTACGTTTGGACAAAAGGATATTTGATCGTCATTTCAACAATACCGATAGATAATTTTAATCTAATTTTAAAAAATAACATTGGAAATGCACATTTTGCACTCATTTGTACTATTTAAATCAACAGAAATGCAATTTCCTTGTGTGGAAAAAGTTAGTACACCCCTACCTTTATCATTGCATCAAATGCCTGAATTAGAATCAGATGCACCAAAACAGGTGCAAATGATTGGAACATCAATAAAGAGTAGCTTGGAGGGCACTGCCCTCTTTAAACATCACAAACCTGTGGTCTGGTTTGGTCTTAGCAATTGAGGTGTGTGGCTACATCATTCCAAGATCAAACGAGCTCTCTCGGGCCCTCAGAAGAAAGATTGTTGATGCCTATGACTCTGGGAAGGCTTTTAAAGCCATTTCCAAGCAATTTGTAGTCAATTACTCCACTGTCCGAAAGATTATCTACAAATGAAGAAAATTTCAAACCACTGGCAATCTATCCAGACCAGGTTGTCCCACCAAATTCAGCCCAAGAGCTGACCGAAAGATGCTGCAGTAAGTCTCCAAGAACCCCAGAATTACATCAAGGGATTTACAGGCAAATCTTGCCTCAGTCAATGTCAAAGTGCATGAGTCAACCATACGAAAGAGACTGCACAACTTTGCCCTACATGCGAGGTCAGGAAGGAAGAAGCCTCTTCTCTCAAAAAAGAATATAGATGATTGAGTGAAGTTTGCCAGACCAGACAACACCTAGGTGAAGATCAGGACAATTGGAACAATGTGCTCTGGACGGATGAGACAAAGGTAGAGCAGTTTGGCCACAATGCCAATTGTCACGTTTGGCGAAAACCAAAAACTACAGTACCTTAGACCAAAAGAACCTAATACCAACTGTAAAGCATGGTGGTGGAAGCATTATGGTTTGGGGCTGCTTTTCTGCCTCAGGGTCTGGCCATTTTGCCATCATAGAGTCAACCATGAATTCCACATTGCACCAGAGAGTACTTGAGGAGAATGTGAGGCCATCTCTCTATCATGGATGTTGGAAGGCACGAACTGTGGAATGGCAGGAGAGAGGAAAAAGATCCTATGCGCAGCAGCGAGATGGGGGTTAGCCCGGGCTCAGCTGTTAAGGAAATGCCGTATAGAAACCTATGCCCTCAGGACATGGACTGGAGCAACCTGGTGCTAGGCGGGTCTCAGGACATCCGAACCTCAACGCTGAGTGAGGAGCAGAGCAGAAACAGGAAGTAAATAGGCTACACAACAAAACACACCAGAAACACATGAATAATCACAGGGTACTAGGAACAGGACAGAAGTAGAGCGCCCTCTAGGTGTACTGGGCGTGACACTGTCAAAGGGCTGAAGCTGAACCTTAAGTGGACCTTGCAATAAGACAATGACCCAAAACACTCAAGCAAATCCACAAAGGAATGGCTCAAAAAGAAGAAAGGGAGGGTTATGGAATGGCCAGGTCAAAGCCCAGATCTTAACCCCATAGAAATGCTGTAGGGGGACTTGAAGCGCACAGTACATGCAAGAAAGCCCTCAAACATCACACAGTTAAAGGAGTTCTATAAGGAGGAGTGGGCAAAAATTTCTGATAGACTGATAGACAATTACCTACAAGAAATACCTACAAGAAGTGATTTCTGCCAAAGGGGCCAACACCAGCTATCGAAGCTAGGGGGTGTACTTATTTTTTCCCACAGCAGACAACTGCATTTCTGACTTCTTTTGTTGAATAAATGATTGAAAATAATAATTTTCATTGTTATTTGTTAAATTAGATCACCTTTATCTATCAATATTGTTGAAATGAAGATCAAATATCCATACATGCAAATATGTTGAAAAACACACACATTACTTACTCTTTTACAGCACTGTAACCTCTAGGGGCTCTGGTTTCCTCCCACAGCCCAACAACATACAGTTACTGTATGTTAATTGGTTTCTGGGAAAAATTTGGCCCTAGGTGTGAGTGTGTCCATATCTGTGTTTGTGTCTGTGTGTGCCCCGCAACGGACAGGCGCCCCATCCAGGGTGTATCTTGCATTGCATCCGTTGCTTGCCAGGATAGGCTCTAGCTCCCCCATAACCCTGAATTGGAAGAAGCGGTTAGAAAATGGATGGATAACATTAGAACACAAGCGATTTCAGAAAACTTTAAAGTAAAACTTAAGCATATCCTTAAAAAGAGCGCTGGAAGGGACTGTGGGCCCTGTACAGGGACTAAGGAGGAAATCCCTGCTCATTGAGCTCCTGCGGAGGACTGGACAACCGCAGTTTCAGAGCAGGACAAGGGAATAACAAGGACAACTGCAAGTGGTAGGGCTTGGAGGGCCTCTTTCACTGTGCAAATCCAGCCCTAGCATCCACTTGCTGTGATTGATAAAGGACAATCACCCTTTTTAAGAACTTTTGTATTTTATTAGAATTTGCCTGATTTGTTAGAGTGTGTACTTATTGTGAGATGTTTATTGTGCAATAAAGTTTATTTTGATATACTGTAAACAAATCCTTAAAAAAGAAATAAATGTTTCACTTTTGAACATGAATTTAAACTAAAAGACTCTTCTTTCACACAATGACTAGAAGATATACTGTACCAGTACTTCAGGAAACATCTGGCCAGGTACTATTAAAGTAGGCAGCTATAAATCCTACACATAGGGTAAGACAGAGGCTAAACTATACATGCGTATGAAAGTGCTTTATTGATAGATTTACTCCTGTCATTACTAAAATTTGGCTCCATCATTTTAAACTAAAACCATGATGCGTTGAGCAATATGAATTCTGTAATTCTCATTACGCTCCTTAACATGTTACTGTGACTGCTGCCAGATGATTAATATTCGGCTTTAGAGTGAGGGGGTGGTTTTATATGGCACTGTGTCTCCTAGGCTGGATAAGATCAGAGTGTGGTCTTTGCTAGGTAATGCGGTACCTAATTTATTTAATATTCTTTTGTCATGAGTAGCTTTGAGTGCTTCAACTATTACTACTAGATTTATGTACTGGTAACACATTCACAGCCATATATACAGTAGATTCATTAGACTATGACTATGAAGCTTATTCTATCTGTTTACTCAATGCACAGTAAATGAAACACACATACAATAAAACTAAAAGGCAAATGAATAAGTAGTTTCAACAAATTTTTCATTTATGGCTGTTAATATTTCTTTACTCTAAAAAATAATATTGACACCATTTTGCCATCTACTATGCCTACAAATTATTCATTCTAATACACCTTTTGGCCAAAGTATTAGAATCTTCCACCACAATACAATATATTGTACTGCAAGAGCAATAGCATCAGAATGAGACATATATCCCTCTTGGTTTACAGATATTGGCAGTCCAATCCCATGCCACTTGTCCAACATCACAACCTCAGCTGATGGTGATCATTCTGTGTGGGACTGAAATTTATTTTCTCCCTCATCTAATAACATAAGAACTTAAAAACAAACATTAGATTCTCATGTGTGCTTGAGAGGAGGCGGCCATTCGCCCCATCTAACTCATTTGGCATTTCGGATCTCCTCCAGTTATTCCTTAAAACAAGCCAGGAATACTGGCTTTGACAGCATGGCTGGGTAGATTTTTCCACACTCCTAAAACCCTTTGGGTATAAAAGTTCTGTTTGCAGTTTTACGTATACTTCCATGTGATTTCCAGTTGTGTTGTCTCTTCAGTTACAAGTAGATTAAGAGCCAGGGATTGTTCTTATCGGGGAATGTGAGGGCATTTTGTCTCGTGCTCCTAAAACTTACCATGCATTACCTTCGGCTGAAAGAGTGTACTCATCTGACTGAGGGTTCCTAACACTGTGGCCAGAGTGAAGCATGTCACTTAAGGTTCTCCTTCATATCCAAATGGAGTAGCAAAAGAAATGAGTTTCACTCCCTCAGCTTGGCTCTCCACTATAGCTGCTGAGGGATGGGTGAACCTAATCTTGGGAGGCCAGTAAGTTTTAAAGTCTGCATTTCAGATCATAACCTACTGTAAATCAGCTCATTGTTGGCTTAATAGGAACAATTTAACAGTTTCTGTCAGCTCTTCATGTACTGGTGTTTTGAAGAAACCTATAAAGCTTGCTGACACACTGGCCCTCCAGCACCAGGCATGCCCAAGCCTGGTCATCTAACACACAGCGTGGATTCTAAAAAGGAACAAACAGCTGTGTGAAGCTGGACTGGCTTCTCAAAGGTAAGGAATATAGGGCAATATTAACAAGAATATAAAAGAAACTAAAGCACATACAGTAAAGTACATGACAGCAAATGTGACAGCAGGATTTCAAGATGGTCTCACAGAGCCACTGTGGCTGACCACAGGTGAACTGACATCTGAAACTCACTTTTTTTTTATTATTGGTTAAAGACAAACTTCCACCTTTATATTTCTAACACTGGCATCCATATGATGTGTATTTGCATGGTATACTACTATTGAATGTAAAATGAACAAATAGCAAAGTTAAAGTTATTACTTAGCTAAGAAAGAAGCAACTGCTTTTGGAGAATTCAACACAAAGTGTGTCAGGGAAAAAGATCATGAATCTGCACCAAAGTAAATAAAAATGGTGCGACTTTAATGGCCTGTTCTAAAATTACACTAGAAATACCATAACACTAAACACAAGCACTTCATAGTTTCTACTATGTCTTATATTACAATACCATTTGCTAGAATGTCTTCTATTTCCATTTGCTTTCATATATCAGATTTTAGAATGATCCTAACAATAGTATCTAACAAATAGATTGCAAAAGTCAAAATTGACATAAATCTGGACTGGAGAAGAAAGTAAAGCATCCAAATAAACTGCACACTGCCATTGTAGAATAGATGACATTTACTGAAACCTTTTTTCTCCAGTCTACTGAATTGTTACTGACAATGTGCCTAAATAAATGAGCCTTATCACAATTCTTAGTGAAATATATATGGTTGCATAAATTGGCACAATTAAGAGAAGCCCCATATAGTCGCTTCATCTGCCTCTATTACAGTACCTTTGCACAACTGGGAGGAAAGCCTCAAACATAAACAATGGAATACCGGTACTGGACAATTCAAATTAAATTAGGTAGCTGCCTACCCTAAGAACATGTGGAACTCACTATTTAATAATAAATACTGTGCCCGCTTTTAAATGGCCTGTGTAGTTCACTATTTCATTTTGAAACCAGCATCAGAAATGACCACCAAAGATGCACTTGTCGTTACCCAAAGGCTGATCTCAGCCTACTGCACAGGCCAAGCCTAGCCACATGAACACTTAAACCAAACACAGGTCTGTGTCATGACGATCGAATACTGTATTCTTTCTTAGAGCATGACACGAAAAACAAAGCACCGGTGCCCGGAATTAAGAAAAACAAAACAAAAGATCCGTTTCTCGCTAATACATGACAACACAAATGAATTTGGGGGAAAAAAAATCCTCTAGCCTATTATGACACGACGCCGGCTGTAAATACCTCTCCATTTCCACTGTACAGAGCATCACATCCCTGTTTTAATTCTGAGCTGATGTAACGCTGATTCAAACCGTAAGATGCGGGTGTAAACAAATAACTAGAAAACGATACAATTCTTACCGTTTTATTAACCTCCAGAATGAATTAAGGCCTAGAATCCTTAAAGCTCTACCCATGGCTTTGATTTTTCTCCTTTCCCCCTACACATCATCAGCAGCAGCTGTACCACAGCGCGATGAGGACGATGATGCTGTAAAAAAACTCCGCCCTCCTCCTGTCTGTCAGAATGAGCTCATTGAATTTGCCAAGAAAACTGCAGTCTCCTTTTTTATCCCTCTTCTTGTTTTTTTTATCCGTTTTACTTTCTCCACTCTTTCACTTTCCCCTCTCGTGGAGTGCACACCACTGTCACAGACCGCACAACGGGAAACGAGCAGACGCTCACAGAAGGTACGATCGGAAATAATACTAAGCCGCACGACTTGGTAGCTCATACTAGTACTGTACAATATACAGTATGTAGAGGAGAATCCGTTTTACAGCTCCTGGTTAAACGTTTCCGTCACAGCACTGTCGCCACTTAAGTATTTATTTCGCCGTTTTCTTTTTAATAAATGAACATATTAAGAAATTTTTTAAAACTAGCCTTGTTAACATTGAAGCATTGTGAAGCAAAACGGTAAAGCACAGTGAGGTGGACACAGAGCGCCAACGGGGGTGGAGAAGGTTGAGCAGCGACTGGGAGTGGGAGTACCGCACATACAGTGGTGTGAAAAAGTGTTTGCCCCCTTCCTGATTTCTTATTTTTTTGCATGTTTGCCACACTGAAATGTTTCAGATCATCAAACAAATTGAAATATTAGACAAAGATAACACAAGTAAACACAAAATGCAGTTTTTAAATGAAGGTTTTTATGAAGGGAAAAAAAAAATCCAAACCTACATGGCCCTGTGTGAAAAAGTGATTGCCCCCCCTGTTAAAACATAAATGAAATGTGGTTTATCACATCTTTGGAAAGCTGAGTTCAATTTCTCTAGCCACACCCAGGCCTGATTACTGCCACACCTGTTCTCAATCAAGAAATCACTTAAATAGGATCTGCCTGACAAAGTGAAGTAGACCAAAAGATCCTCAAAAGCTAGACATCATGCTGCGATCCAAACAAACTCAGGAACAAATGAGAAACAGAGTAATTGAGATTTATCAGTCTGGAAAAGGTTATAAAGCCATTTCTAAAGCTTTAGGACTCCAGCGAACCACAGTGAGAGCCATTATCCACGAATGGCGAAAACATGGAACAGTGGTGAACCTTCCCAGGAGTGGCCGGCCGACCAAAATTACCCCAAGAGCGCAGCGACAACTCATCCAAGAGGTCACAAAAAAACCCCACAACAACATCCAAAGAACTGCAGGCTTCACTTGCCTCAGTTAAGGTCAGTGTTCATGACTCCACCATAAGAAAGAGACTGGGCAAAAATGGCCTGCATGGCAGAGTTCCAAGACGAAAACCACTGCTGACCAAAAAGAACATAAAGGCTCGTCTCGGTTTTGCCAGATAACATCTTGATGATCCCCAAGACTTTTGGGAAAATACTCTGTGGACTGACGAGACAAAAGTTGAACTTTTTGGAAGGTGTGTGTCCCATTACATGTGGTGTAAAAGTAACACAGCATTTCAGAAAAGGAACATCAAACCAACAGTAAAATATGGTGGTGGTAGTGTGATGGTCTGGGGCTGTTTTGGTGCTTCAGGACCTGGAAGACTTGCTGTGGTAAATGGAACCATGAATTCTGCTGTCTACCAAAAAATCCTGAAGGAGAATGTCCGGCCATCTGTTTGTGACCACAAGCTGAAGCACACTTGGGTTCTGCAGTAGGACAATGATCCAAAACACACCAGCAAGTCCACCTCTGAATGGCTTAAGAAATACAAAATGAAGACTTTGGAGTGGCCTAGTCAAAGTCCTGACCTGAATCCGATTTGAGATGTTGTGGCATGACCTTAAAAAAGCCGTTAAGGCTCGAAAACTCTCCAATGTGGCTGAATTACAACAATTGTGCAAAGATGAGTGGGCCAAAATTCCTCCACAGCGCTGTAAAAGACTAATTGCCAGTTATCGCAAACGCTTGATTGCAGTTGTTGCTGCTAAGGGTGGCCCAACCAGTTATTAGGTTTAGGGGAGAATCACTTTTTCACACAGGGTAGGTTTGGATTTTTTTTTTCCCCTTAATAATAAAAACCTTCATTTAAAAACTGCATTTTGTGTTTACTTGTGTTATCTTTGTCTAATATTTCAATTTGTTTGATGATCTGAAACATTTCAGTGTGACAAACATGCAAAAAAATAAGAAATCAGGAAGGGGGCAAACACTTTTTCACACCACTGTAAAACACAAGTCAGGGCACTAGCAACTGAGGAACTGGCTCCTTCTCTCCTGCGGTGCACTGTTCCTTTCTAACATCTCCACAAAGAAGGTTTCTATAGTAATCGGAGTGGTTTATCGGTCTCTCTTTGGACTGTTTTGAGTTTAAGATCACCAGTATTTAGCTGGTGACAGTGCCATGTTTTGTACAAGCAAAAATCAAATCGTAAATATTGTATTTGTAAAATAGTGTAACGCTTACGGCCGACAGGTACTGTGTAAGAGCCGGCGTACCAGAGCAGGTGACGTCACCGCCCTTCCCTGTGAGAGCAGGACTACAGCTACTGGGCTGTGGAGAGATCTCTCTTTAGCTCACGGGGCTAGGTCGCTGCAGAGAGACGCGGAAGTCCCGGGTTCGAGCCCCGGACAGTGTGGGGCCGACCTGATGCGGCAAGGGCGCCCGCCTGAGCCCCCGTTGCGTTACAATAGTGTAGGGGTCAGTCAGTCAGACAGGGAGAATCTGAGGTGGTGTCACGCCCTCTGCGGCCAGAGGGCGCTCTTACTCTATCCAGTCCCTAATTTCCTGTGCTTTGCTGTCCTTCCGGTCTCTCTCTCTCTGGGGCTATATATTTCCGGGTCACTCACTCACCTTCGCTCAGCATTGACGTTCGGATGTTCTGAGACCTGCCTAGCATCTAGGTCGCCCCATGTCCGCTGTCTGAGGTCATTGGTTTCTATACGACTCCTGAACTGTTGAGCCCGGGCTAATCCCCCTTTCCGCTGCTACGCATATGGGTCTTTTTCCGCTCTCCTGCCTCTCCACGGTTCGTCCCTTCCAACATCCGTGACAGAATGCTAAGCCTCCTACTGACCCCGCGAGCGGTGCTTTTTGTTTTTCAGCAGATTTTTTTCTCTTGCCTTTTTTTCCTCTCAGCTCTCCTATTCTAATCATGGGATGCTTTTTCCGACTCCTGTGCCTGTGAGCGGGCTGCGGCCTGGCTTTCCTCGGGTTGTCTTTCCGGCATCCGTGATGGAATGTTGAGCTGGCCCTCCTATCCTCATTGCTGGATATCACTCCGGTCATCTGTGCCTGTGAGTGGGCTGTGTGCCTGGCTTTCCTCGGGTTGTCCACTCAGATATCAGCGATAGGGTGGTGAGACTTTTTTCCTCTTCCATTCTAATTGCTGGATATCACCTTCCTGACATCCGTGCCTGTGAGCGGGCTGTGGCCTGGCTTTCCTCGGGTTGTCTTCTGCCGATATCAGCGTTAGTCTGGTGAGCCTTTTTTGCCATTCCTCTATTCTTATTGGTGGATATCACTCCAGTCATCCTTGCCTGTTAGCGGGCCGTGTGCCTGGCTTTCTTCAGGTTGTCCACTCCAAAATCAGTGATAGAATGGGAACGTGCCTATTGCCCAGTCTGTGGTATTTTTCCCGGGTTTTTGTGTTTTTATTCTTGTTTTTTGCTTGGTATTTTGATTTTTTACTTCCTGGTTTCCCCTTCTCTCTGGTCCCCCTGTCCTGTGTGTCTTGGAACTTTAGGTTCCTATCTGTTTTTTGTGGTTTGTTTCCCTGGTCTCCCAGGTTTAACTTTGTTGTGGTTTGTGCTTGTGTACTTGTCTTTTTTGTTTTAAGTCTCCGGAGCTCTACCTGACCCCCCCCTCCTCTACCCAATAAAGGTTTATACCCTGGAGGAGGGGGCAGCTCTCAGCCGTGGACTCCCGGAGGTTTCCTTTCAGTTAAATTAGGTTTTTTCTCCCCCCAGTGCTGTGCAGCTCACTTATTTGTATGGGCATCAGGAGCCACCCATGAAGGGGGGGGGGGTACTGTCAGAGGGCACTCCTACTCTATCCCGTCCCTAGTTTCCTTTGCTTTGCTGTCCTTCTGGTGTCTCTCTCTCTCTGGGGCTATATATTTCCGGGTCACTCATTCACCTTCGTTCAGCATTGACATTCGGATGTCCTGAGACCCGCCTAGCATCCAGGTGGCCCCACGTTCGCTGCCTGAGGGCATTGGTTTCAATTCGACTCCTGAACTGCTGAGCCCGGGCTAATCCCCCGTTCCGCCGCTACACATATGGGTCTTTTTCCGCTCTCCTGCCTCTCCACAGTTCATCCCTTCCGACATCCGTGACAGGTGGGTACTTCCTTGAAATGGATCAGTTGTACCCCAGACCCCTGCGGGCAAACCCAGAAAGGAGATTGGCAGTAATTTAATCTCTGCTGCTGACAACCTCCGTGATTACAATTTATGGCTTTTAAAATAATAAGGTTTAATAGGTGTCTGTTCACTGTCTTAACTTTAGACCTCTGGTCAGGTTTAATGCTCCAGCATTCCCTTTTTTGAAGTTAGGACTAGTTCTTTTCTTACTTTAACTTACCTTCTATTCCATTTGGACTGCATTTCTATTGCAGCTGCTGTCGAACTCTTGAGAACGATTAGTTTGTCAAGGTGACGTCAGATTAAGGTGACCTAATTGCAGCCCACAGCTGAAAGAAGCCAAATATTGGGGAAATGGTCAGATGGTCAGGAGAGAGCGAGGGCACCAGGCCTGGGGCTTTTAGACTGCAGATGCTCCTGAGCCACTGGTAGACAGATACACCAACCTGGAGGCCCTGGGAGAAGCACAGGGAACAGGTAGGGTGGCTCGAGTTTGAACAGCTGCTTCTTCAGGGTTGCCTGCTGGGAAAGCAGGGTGACCTTTTAGGCAGATTGCAGCTCCAGTTGTGGAAGGTGCAGAAAGCAGAGACTTAACATTGCCAGGGCTCAGGTGCAGCAGACAGAGTCCCTGCTGCTGCTGTTAGCAGTGTGGAGGACCCTGACTGTCCCCAAATCCAGCAGAGGCCTGTTCTGACCATTACCCAAGGTTTGACTCCCTGCGAGGACATAGCGCAGACTGTGCCTTTGTTAGGGTGAAGGTTGATCCTAATGGACTTGAGTGACCTGACATGGTGTCACAAATTCTGGCTGCCCCCCATCAGGGATCCCTGCAGTAACTGTAGTATGTGGGAGGTACAGCTGGACCTGAAAAATGGCAAGCTGCAGCTGGGAGAGTTAGCCTGCCCTTGCCTTGCACAGACAAATCACAGACACAAGATAGCAGATGCTCAGATGCACATGTTGGGGGTTGGAGATAGGGTTCAGTGCCTCTACAAGAAGATTGATTAAAAATGTGAAGAATCAGACATTTCCACATGAATCCTTACTCCAAATGTTATGTGCAGAGAAAGCGCAAGGCCTTCTTAAACTATGTGTTTTGTCCTGAGAATTTAACTTGCTGCATTTTAACATGTATCAACAAACATTAGAATACTGCATCAACAAACCCTGAAAGAGAGGAATCTTTGTACCTTTTGTATTCTTTGTTCTCCTTAGGAAACACCCTGGAATAAAGCAGGATATTGGAATAAAAAGACTTGTAGGGATTCACAGAATGTTTTTCAGGCAACAAAAGCTGGAACTGACAAGCTCTAGACATAGCGAATGGACTCACCGACAGGCTTTCCTGTCTCCTTCCTCTCTTCCATTACTGACCAGCCTGGGCTGATTAAGCCCCGACAGACAGTAATCAATTATTCTAGCATCAGTTCACCTCCTTTCCCTTTTCACTCTACCTCTGTCCTAGAGCGCTCATGGCCCAGTCAGTTGGGTCCCTTCTGGTGTTCCGCCACTCTCCGGTTTCATGCACTTGGGTTCTGACAAGTCATAACCCACGCGGCTGTATCAGGCACCATCGTTACAAAGGCTTGCCAAAGTTAAAACAGTATTGAGCAGGAAGTAAAATACTCCACCAGTTTCTTTGATCAAGTGGGCAATGGCAGGGAATGGTCATACAGTACCTGTCCCTCTTCTTACAATAATTAAAGTCGTGTCTTCACATACACAAATATGTAGGCAACACATTCTGGTAATTTTAACTCAACTCAGGTACCTGTACTGTCATGTGCCTCAGGCTGTGCCTCAGTGTTTTCAAATTTCAAGGAACAATATTAACCTACAAACCTACAGTATGTGCTATTTAAAATGTCAATAACTTTTCAATGCTCAGTTAGCAATTGATATAAAAATAATGCAGTTTCATTGTCTATAAGTATATACAAGTAGGATTTTATGCATTTTTTTCTTTAAATTGTCTTCTGTTTCCTCACATTTACCTCTGTAAATGTTTTCAGGGCAACATCGTAATGTTTGTGTTGTGCATTGTTCAAACTGTGTTGCTCTTTATCAAAGGAAAGCAATAACAAAAAATAAATTAGTGGAGTATAAATGAGTATAAATGATCTTTTATTGCTGAACTTAGAGATGATTGCATTCTTTGAAAAATAATGAAATACACTTATCTAATCTTATCCTTGGCACAAAATTTAAGCATGCAAGAACACAGCTCCAGTCAACTCTTTCTAACAGGTTCCTAAAGAATTCATGTTTATGAAATATGTGCAGAAGAGCAGGATAGATTCTTCCAAATATGTGTATTGCATCCATAATAAATTCATGTTAGATATATATTTGTATTTATGAATGTAAAATTGGATTAGGATTATATGCAGATAATCAAATTAGTGGGGTATAAATGATCAGCTATTATTAACCTTAGAGATAATTAAATTAGAGGGATCTTACTGTTGTTGTAAGTTCAGTAAGTAGATTAGATACAATGCAAGAATGAATACGCCATTTGAAGTGCTGCGTATACTTTCAGATATAGAAAAACTGCTTTTTAACCTTACTAAATTACCCAGGAGAAAACTTTTGAGGAAAAAACACCTTTACTCTGTAATACATTATAAGCAAATGTGATATTGTTTGAGAACAAATTCTTCAGAAATAAATAAAAATGTGAGAATGGTTGTGTGCCTAGGCCTGAGAATTCTGGCGGACATTTGGGTCTGGGTGGGTTGAATGGGAGCTAACAAGTGCACAAGTCAAATACAGGCTTGGTCTCAGGTGTTGGGAGTCTTGACATTCAAAAAGCATCCCCCCAACCCCTAATCGTCTATCACCGCCCCCATGAAGAAATCCATCAATACGGGTGCACCTGTACAGACAGGTTGTTGAAATAGGAGTACGCCCAAGGTGACCTTCATCACTGTTCATTTCTGTTTGATCACCTGTTGTACATACATCAGGCTCTTTAATTTTAACTCTCTTAAGGAAAAGAGAGTGGGCTTCAGCTGTGGCAGTGGAATGTGGCAAGGGAAAAAGAAAAGGTTAAAAAGAATTTCTTGAGGTGCCTCAAGCGATGGGGGATGCCAATACATGTGTTGGTGAACTTCTACCGCTGCACCATCGAGAGCGTCCTCACCAACGGGATCAACGTGTGGTATGGCAACACCTCTTCGTGAGAAAGAAAGGCACTGCAGAGAATGGTCAATATGGCCCAGAAGATCATCGGCTGCAGTCTCACCGAGATTAAACAGCTCTATGAGGACCACTGCCGTGGTAGAATTCTGGCCATCACAGAGGACAGTCACCACTCCGGGCATGAGCTCTTCACCCCACTGCCCTCAGGCAAGAGATATAAGAGCATACGGACACTTACCACTAGATTCTTCAATAGCTTCTATCCACAAGCAGTGAGATTGGCGAACACATTTAGCCATCCCCCTCGGACCACTGGGAATTGACTGATGGATTGAATAAATACTAATCAAGATGGATCACACGAAGGAGATCAGGTGAGATCAGCAAGCCGCAGAAAACCGTGAGCCCTCGTGAAAATGTGATAGTTTCCCAAGACAACTGCAAGCTGAAGGACGCTGCAGGACAGTGGTCATGACAGCCTACTTGTCAGGGGGAATGGAAGTATGATGATGTGGAGAGAAATCCCCTTTAACACTAGATTGTCCATCCATCCATTTTCTAACCATTTTATACAATTTTATACAATACGTGGGGGATCCAGAGCCTATCCCGGCAAGCAATGGGCACAAGGCAGAATACACCTTGGGCGGAATACCAGTCCATTGTAGGGCACATACAAACTGCATGCAGATAGAACCCTGGTGTTAAACCCAAGATCCCAGTGCAGCAAAGCAGCAATGCTAACTACTTCTCAGCACTTATACTGATGAAACTTTTGAATCAACCGTTTTTCTGTTCCCACAATGTCAAGGTTTTGCCTCCATTAATATTTTAACGTGTTTTGTTTTCATTTTTGGTTGCTTGTCATTTTTTGTGTTTGAAAAGAAATAGCTAACGAATGCCGTCTCTATTCTTTAGACAGACGGATAGCTCCCTCTGGTGGCCAGACAGAAGTTTTGTCTTTTTCTCTGAAGACGGTACTCTATTCAAGAACCATCTGAGTCATGTTGTCCTGATCTTCATCATTAAGGTACACAGTTAACACTTCTCAAATAAGTGATAAACTTGTCTGTCTTAAGATTAAACCTAAACTGTAGGTTGATATGTTTGAAGGAAGCTTGACTTTTTTTCATTTCTGTGTACAGGCATTTCTAAAGGGGC
Organism: Atractosteus spatula; assembly: GCF_055471065.1. Lineage (NCBI taxonomy): Eukaryota > Metazoa > Chordata > Actinopteri > Semionotiformes > Lepisosteidae > Atractosteus > Atractosteus spatula. The sequence continues at coordinate 28,567,536 of NC_142719.1, forward strand.
ATAAAACAACAAAAGCTTCTAATATTTGTTTTTTACATGCCCTGTTTTTTTTTAGAAAATTAATTTCAGTATCTACAAGAACTGTAATTAGAGGAATGTGCACATATACTGTACCTCCATCTCCTCTGTGGTTTTCATTACTGCACACACAATACACATTTATCTTATATCAGGAGTACTTGTACTTCATGTGGGCCATACATGCCATAAATTATTAAAATACTACTTACAACCATTACATTGTATGACACACTTGCAATTTTCTGTGTTTATTTTATGACACTGCAATTAGCAGTCACTGTGTCTTTACTAGTTAACAATTTAGCCAAATATACCACTCTCTGAGTATGGAAATGTTTTAAGCATTATTAGCTTTAATGTTTTAAAATATAATGTATGTATATTTTCACTGTTATTTTAATAATGTTGTTGTTGTTCAATAACCGGTGAATATACTGTATGATAACCTGTGTGTTTTTCTCCTTGTTTTTTGCTACAACAAAGGCTTTTTTACTTGGTAGCCTTCCCTTTTACCTTGATTTCTTGATTTTCATTGTGGAAATTTTTATTATTATTAAGCAGCGTCACATTTTGTTTTTCACTGACTTCATGCAATGTGCCCCTGTCAGACGATATCGGTGACATCATCAAATAGGGACACCATGAACTGACAGAGAGAGAACCACAGGGAGAGTTGTGCATGCAAGACACTAGCATCACCAAAGGCTTTCGTGTGGCTGTTCTGGCTTAGACAAGGTGCAAACTGAGTCCCTGCCGACAGTTCATGGACCAGTTCAGACCTAGCCTGTGGGCCATATGACAACCCTGTTTCATACTTACCAGAGCAGTATTTTTGTAACTCATAATCTTTAAAGCATAGTGCAACCAGAGCCTAACCCAGCAAGCAATGGATACAAAGCAGGGTACACCCTGGGTGGGATGCCAGTCCTATCACAGGGCAGACAGACAAAGACACACACATACTCAAATACCTAGGGCCAATTATCCAGAAACCAATAAACTTACCAGTGTATTTTGAACACTAATAACCCTAATTTTAATGTACATACTGTATAAATACAGTGTATATTTAGAAATCTGTAGTAAATTACTCTCCCTAAACTGCAAAGTAACACGCTAGGCAAAGCAAAGCTAAGAAAAACACACTCCACCACATGGTAAGGACGAAGCATTACATTAGGACAAACTAAAAGGTCTGACTGTCATCTCGTCTAGCAAAGTCTAGTAACAACCTACATATTCATGCTTGAGACTAACATCAATATTAGGTGAGTATGTACAGAACACATTTACTTAAAATAAAACAAACAGCAAACAATCTAGGTCGGGAATTTATCATTTATTTCATCCAGGTAATCTACACAACACAACACCTCCATTTATTCTGAAACACAATCAAGACATTCCATTATAGACAAACTTTTTATTTCAATTAAAATGTTTAAATTACTGTAAACCATATTTTCATAACACAATTCATTTTAAAAAGATTGGTATCTGTTATTGCACACCTTGGTAAGAAAAAAGCAGTTTCTTGTTGTGCCATTTGCTAGACCCCTGTATTACACTAACAATTTGATCATGAGAACAGTGTAGTTCTATGTAGTTAAGACCATCAGCCTATCAGAGTTGTTCAATACAGAAGGTTAGAAACCTAGAACATATGAAAGGTCTGCATTTAAACCAAACCGTTGTGCTTCAGCTAGTACCTTTGTCTCTTGCCACATATTAACCTTGTATTATCCGAGTGCTGCCAAGAGACCCAGGGTGTTCTTACTCCAGATGCGATGATTTAAGTCAATTTTAATTAAAGCTTTGTGCTTGAACAAATAATAGGACAGGGAGCTTGCTGTTTAGTGTGTTTAGGTGTGGTGTTATTCTGCCACAACTTAAAAAAAACACAGTTTTTTCTTTCTGCAATTGTATCCTTGCAATACGTTCCAGTAACCACACAAGACAACACTGACTTCAGCAGTGGTGGCATCACACCTGTGCAAAGCATTTCCAAATTGGGTTCAATTATAGGAACTGTCAAAATGGGGCTGGTGTTAAGATGGCAATGGTGATAATTTCTCACATTCTGAAAAAAAAAAACAGCCTAAGATCATTAGCATTGCAAAAAAGCCTCATCAGTGTGCAAGCTCTGTAGCTTTGCCACAACCTCTTTGTCAGCCAGATCTGTCAGAGGAAACTTAAAACAATTTTAACTGTTTGAACACCTATCTTTCGAAACACCTAATCATACTTTCTATCTATATACTATACAATCACCATTAAAACTTATATGCTTTTATATTTTAACACGGTCACAGAATCTTAAAAAATGTAGACAAAGATGTCAATGAGAACTCAACGAAATGTGCACAACTACAAAATTATACTCTTATGTAGGATTTATTTTTTTTAGTTATTATCAGTATAGAAGTTGGTTGTGATGCTTTACATAAAACTACTGCATCTCCTTCTGCCCAAATGTAAGAAATTAAAGTTATATTCTTAAAACAGTATCAGTGTTCCTGGTACATTTTTTTAAAGGGTTCATCTTTAATTCTGTCAATATGCAGTAACTGAGTGAGGCAGATACTGTACATTCCTCTACAACTACTGTACATTAGCCAAGATGAAATCTAAGGGGGTTTGTTCTGCGGTGGTAGTTCTCTTCTTTGTCATCTTTCCAGTGTCCTCACATGATTTGAATTGTTTATTCAATCCAGTCTAAGCTGTCAGACTCAATTATTGTGTCTGAACTTTGCCAGCTGATCACAAATGAGTATAGCTCCACATGTATAGGGGCTCACATTGTGGCTAAAGTACATAAGATACTTGTATGGGGGTTCACATTGTGGCTAAAGTACAGTACATATACATATACTGTCGATATAATCATAATCTAAAAATCGAGGTTTACAATGTAACATTGTATCATCTCTAGATGGGAATTCATAAAGGTATATTTATTCCTAATTTAAAATTACAATTAGCATATGCTTGAGCTTTACTTATTCCTGCTGTTCTTCAGTCTCTCTTCAGTCTCGTATCAACAATGCACTATACTGTACTTCTGCTCAAGAGAAAAAAGCAAAATGATGCTTTGCTGGACATATGCTGGCACATGACACTTAAGTTCACTTAGAGCTGTTCATATTGCGGTCGTTCTCCCCTATAGAACACTTTTTGCTTTTACTAACTGACTGAGACCACAAGAAGTGTTTTAATCAACTCTTCTGGTTTGTACTCACACACATGTGGTTATGACATTATGCAAGTCATTCCTGTAGAAAAGCTTTTATTGCTGAATGTGACTAAAATTCCAAACCACCATAATTTTTTTCAGGTTTCATCTCTGCATTCTGCACTTTTTTTTGCTGGTCAGCAGTTCAAATCAAAACTGTAAATTCAACACTAAATAAGACACTGTAGCAAGCATTGGGGTATTAAGGTTGTTATGCTCAGTATGCACAATATTATATAGTTTTAAGTATTTAACAAAGGTAAAACTTGCTTGGCTAAATTCATCATAAAATCATAAAAAGATTTCATGTGAAATAGAGTTTACCACTATCATTAAGTTTCGGCAAAAACAGATGTATCCTTGTAGGTTCTTGTAAAGTATATTTTACCACCAAATTCACCTACAAATATAAAACTGTCAAATTACTAAACAAAACTTCACATTTCTGGCAGCTTCTAATTTTGGAGAAGTGTTCAATAATGGAGATGCATTATGATCTGAAACTGCAACTGTATTTAAAACAACAAAGCAGGCCCCTTTTTACACCCTGATAGGGACTCCATAATTCATCACACACATTTTGGTAAAACACAAATTAAGAACAAAAACTGATACAACATTAAAATACTGTAGGTGGATAAAAATAAAGAAAAATAACTAAAATAAGCACCTTCTTGACCTGGATGTGGTTGAAAACCAGGACAAGAGTGATATGTAAGAGGATCTTAGGAAAACAAGTTAAAATGTCTGTTGTAAGACTTGGGAAAAACACTGATGGGGAAACATAAAACTTTGGCACACAAAATGAGGATTCACACCGAACTGCATTCTTGTGCAGTGCACTGAGATGAGTTGTTATCTTTGTTATTACAGTCCTTTGTTGAAGTAAACTCTCTCCACCTCTAAGCCTCTTTCTCTGATTTTTTCCTGTAGTTCAGGTTCCAGCCGGCTCGCAGACATGGAGCTAAACAGAGCCAAAGAACACAGATTAACACTTTGCATGGCCTCTATCTTGTATCCAGTTATTTTACAGCTACGAGCAGTTAAACTTGCGTTGATTGGCCTGTTAAGCCATTGTCACACTACAGGACTCGACACGACTTCTAGTCGGACACCCTGTCAAACTTAACAACTGCAGTTACTGAATCTCACTGCCTTTTCTGCACTAGAGGGTGTCAAATTATACGACTAGGAATCGCAGGGGGTGACCAATTACATGATTCCAGCAAGGCTTTTCATCACGGTTTCAAATCTCGCATTGCGCCGCAAAAGTACTGTGAGGTCGCCTCATTTTGGCAACCAATCAACGTGGAGCACAAGAGGAGCACCGCATTAAGGTAAATAAACAACAAACACAAAACATCGAACAGACATCTGTGCTGGCTCCAGAGTTCGACAAGCCTCTTCCCCATTTGCAGTCCAAAACACTCGCTTTCCTTCTTTCCTTGCAGCCGCGTTGTGTGCATCATACTTCCGGTTGAGCGTTTGTTGGCTGTGACTGTCACAGATGCAAGAGCCCCCCCCTAAGACTTGAGATTTGTAGTGCGTCGCAGAGAGTCGTAGGGGCTGATAAGAGAGCTATGACTAAGTCGCTGGGGGTGTCACTCTACACAACGGACGGTAACGGGTGTACGCTGTGACTCTACAACTCGCTGTGATTTTCTTACGATTATGTAAATAAAGGCTACGACTGAAAATCCTAGGAAAACTCGTGTAGTGTGACGCCGGCTTTACATCGATTCTGTCATCTAACACAATCAGCTATGAAGCACAGTTACCAACCTCTTTTGCGGGAACAGTGCGCAGCACAAGGGAGTGGCGAATACCAGACTGAAAACAAAATAAACAGCATTTAAACAAAAGACAGCAGATATTCCTGGTGAAATCCAAACACTGTACCTCAATGAAATTAACTGTCATGGCATGTTCCTTCATTCTAAGGGAGAAAGCAGTTGGACAGTGTGGTCCACACAGATTCTAAAATGATTGGCTGTGACTTACTGTATCACCTGCTGCTTCAACATATGCAATACTTTTTATTCGGAAAATTTTAAAGATAATAGCGAATATTCTTTTCCCACTCAGCTTTTCCCTTGATTGAGCTCCTTCCCCTGGGAAGAAGATGCATTACTGATATACACTTTTATACTGGTATAGTATGTACTGACAAATTTGCCTAAGAATATCATGATATTCCACAGAGTTGGGAGTAGTATTTTAGTCTAAAATGAATGGATCATTATCTTTACTGTAATGTAGCATTGTATGGGATTTTCATATGATATGTGTATGTTATTTATGCTCTCTTTTTTGTATCTTGTTCTTCTGTATCTCTGTTAATTAATTTTATGATTGCATTAATTTTGCATTAATTAATTTTATGATTGCATCACAGAACATTCTTAACAACACAAAGGTTTGGTTTGGCAATAAAGCTGACTAATATTAAAAGTTATAGAATAATACAGATCCATTCAACCACTGAAAAAAACTAGTCAACTTGTAGTCAAGTAGTCAACTTGTACTGTTGTCAGATATACTTCTCAGGCCAGTATAAAATGAGCATTTTCATTTAAATTCTTTCTAGAATTAGCTAGAAGCAATTTCCTTCATCTCTACCTCTCTACATATCTGATACTGGAAGATGTTTATCGCTCTTCTGCTTACCAGAATCCTACCAGCCCAACCTGGATGGGAGCACTCATCCATGGAAATCTCTGTGGAGGTTGAAAATGAAGTGAATGTGTAGCACTGAGATCTGAGCTCTGTGGAGTCTGATATAGCCCATTACTGTAATGAATAAAACCTTATATAAATCCACATCCACAATTTTGATTAACTTCTGATTTGCTTAATTTGCAGGCTTAGTGTATATATATCCCTGGTTCTAATTTAATGTTGAAAATTAAAAAGAAATAAGAAAAATACATTTCAAGGCTGTTAACCCTTCTACAGGTATAGTAATACAATACTACTTATTACAAATACAAAGCTTTTAAACCACAGACAAGTGTGTATTGGTTTACATTAATTTTACTATTGTTACTAGTTATTATTATAAAATAAAACTTTACCTTTAAGAATGCTTTCTTTTCCAAAGTATTCATAATAAAAGGGGGGATAGCTGTAAAAAGCACAAAGCATAATAAATGTCAGTTATGAAAAACACAAACTCAAGGAAGTGCATTCAGTTTCATATTATTCAGATTTCTAACTAGTACGTGAAAGCGCAGTAGCTTGACTGAAGAAGTTTACACTCAATATTGAAATTTACAAATTGAATAATCCAAACATTCAATCTGAACATGATCCAAAAGGATGTTCTAGGTCTGACCACTCACACTAGGCCATGATGACATGAAAAGGTTTGGCTAAGTCTTGTGGAAAAGTCAAAGGAGATCACTTTCAGATTTTACTTTTATCATTGGCACACTAAAAGCAAAACTTACTTTCTTTTCATTGGATACAAAATGAACGCATACACCATATTTTTTTAACAAAAAAAACATCAAATTTATACATTAAAATTGCAGGATCTATTAATTTAACAGAATTGTTCATGTTTTATTAATTATTTAGATTTAAATAGAGTGTTTGACCCCAGGTAGCCACAAAGCACAGCTGAACACTACTATATGAAAAAATGTAATATGATTTATCATTATTTCTCCTTACAAATCAACAATGTTACTGTGTTTATTGTAATAGATAATACCAGCATGAAAGAAGCTGCTATCCGCATCAGGTTTGGATGATAGGTCCTCTATCATTGCAATGCATTAATTCACTTACACTTGTTGCCTACAGAGTGAGGAATACAATTGCATAAAATAAAACAGAAAAATATTCTGTGCCAGATTAAATGATAGCACGGGCCAAGCCATTGCAGGGTCTGTTGAAAGAAGTTTCAAAATCTCCCTAGTACAAAGAGAGTATACCCAAAGGCTCATGAAATAGTACTGACCCATTCCTGGAGCTGCCATGAGGATTCGAGACACAACCACCTGTGTGATGGCCTGCTGTGCAGCTTTAGGTGATTCTCCTAACCTGTTATCATTCTCATCTGTGACTGGAATGCCATACTTCAGCTCCCTGTCACAGCAGGAAAAGGAACACATACGGTATCAACCTCAAGTTTCCACATAGTTGTGAATATAGGGGTTCACATACATTTTCCAATTTTTTCCAATGACCTCGATTGTTTAAACCATTTGTTCAATAAAGATATGGCAATGTAAAATGGTGTGTGTGTTGTTTGTTAAATAAGACTGTCTTTATTTATTATGATGACTTAGATTAAGATTAGATCACATTTTAGGAGTCATTCATGCAGAAATCCAGATAATTCACAAATTTTTCTCACCACTGTAAATAACAATAGCTTGTGCCACAATAAGAGACCTTTTATTATTATTATAAGACAGCATTCACCATACATTTAACATTTGAGGCCATATATGTGGGGTGTTATTCAATTTCAGGCTGGTCTGTTGCTATTATATACATTATATGACATCAGAGCAGCCATGGTGAAAGACGGGCTCAGTTTAAATCGTTCTCAGAAAATTCCCACCGCAATGTCACGCAGCAGAAATCTAGTAAACAAAAGTGACTAGAAACGTAGAGGAGCGTGGTTTGTGCTATTGCACGCTTTACCTTTGCCTCATGAGTGGAATATTGATACAATTCGCAGCAGCTACAGCAGCAAAGGGAACAAACCGCCCTATAAGTGGTGAAACATGCTGTGTAAGAAAAGAAAGTTATTTGCTTAAAATACACACACCACGCTGACACAAAAACAAGAGAGGGGGAAACTGTGAGAAAAAAACAGATCTGAATATGCAAGGACTAATATTCGGATCTAAATGACCTGATAATACATACTTATAACTGATTAGGATGCCTGAGCATGCCTTTGAATTGTTAATCGAATACCTCTCATTTCTATGCAGTAGACCACTTCAAATTCGATATCTGAAGCCTTTGTATAAAAAGGTCTGATGAAACACAATTATACCTCTGTCGTTATGTGGTCACAAATATGTGCAATTTGTTATTGCAATAGAAAGGTTTTCAAAATGTTGCATCTTCACTGTTTAAAGTAAATCACAGGAAATCAAAATAACTAAGTAACTAATGACTAAACACCTTTAGAGGGTAGATTTCAGAATCCCCAAAACCAATTACAAAGAGAGTTAAAACCATTAGCCAAATACCTTTTAAGCTGGGGGGATTAGTGTCCTGACTTGCCTACAGTAGTTATACCATAAGGTGCAGACTTCAAGTAGAACGAAATATAAACTATGTGCCAAGTTCCTCATCAGCAAGGATAAATAAATTATCATCATCTTAATATTTTAATTGGGATGTATACTGTGTAACATACCACACCTGTTGGAAATGAGCCAGTGTGGAAAAAATACATTTTATACCCAACCAAAACTATAATTCCAAATCAGTGACTAATCAGAACAGCTTTTGTTAAAAAAAAAGGTCTGATGAAACACAATTATACCTCTGTCGTTATGTGGTCACATCTAACTGACTGTGCTTTCTCGCTCTGAAAAGGTCTTGTTGAAAAAAGCAAGATGTACAGTAGTCAGTTTTTTTTTTAATACAGTATCTTTACCAGCCCTGTGGTGGCCAGTGACCTCAACAAATGGTGTGCTGTGGTTACATGGATGAGTACCTTTGTTAGTGCATTAAGTCCTAAAGCTGTTGCAACTGCCCCCGTAGTGGCTGATACATAGGCCGCACCAAGCTGACTGAAAATGAAAGATTAAAAATGGATTAATTTGTTGACGTACACACACCATAACATGGATTCTAGGGTTACAAGTTATAGCTACAGAGATGGGTTGCAGAAAATAAGAGGCAGGCCAGTCTGCAGTACCTCACAGTGATGGGGGCGTCCCCGCTTCTGTTGGTGTAATTCACTATTGCGTTAAAGGACTGGTTAATCCACTGCCAGAACACCACCGCTGGAGTGGTCCTAGAGCAAGGGAAAAAATGGGAAAAAAAATCAAATTTAAAGGTTACCGTGACCGTCTTCCTTTTAGATAGATTCCAAATTGTACTGAACGATGGAGAAATTAAGTTTCTCTCATTAAGTTTGCTTTAAGTTTGCTGTATACATATTACTCCATCTTTTGAAATCAGGCAGACTCGTGACCCCTGTAGCAGTGCTTAGCGATGGGAGATAGGAATGGGCTGTGTGCATTCTCTGAAACATGCAGACTCATCCACTGTTATTCACAATATGAGCCTCAGGATAATTAGCATTGAATAGAGGACTGCAGCAGTTTTTACTGATAGCACTTTCTACAACAGGTATCCAAAAAAACTTCAAGGGCTGCTATGGTACAGCAAGAAGCAAAATGTCAGATCCACGTGAACCTACTGTATGCAACCTAGGGAATCCTGGACACATTCAGCTAGTGAGATGGTCCTCACTCAAGCTAAAGAAATAAAAAATACTCAATAATTTAAATTTGAATAAACACTTTTACTGGATGAGCCAATTAAGAGCCTAAACTACCTTACTCAGCACAAAAACCATCTCATTTAGAATGATAGACCTCTGTCAGCCCAGTGTATTTTATTTATTTGATTTTATTTGATTCCTGAATGCTCACTTATAGAACGTCATCATACATCCTGTGATGGTCATGTTCATCGGCACCTGGGCAGACATTCGACCAATCAGGATCATCTTTTCCCCAGTATCTGGGTGGAACGCAGAGTCGTAGATGTACTTTGCTCTCCAGAGCTCATCTTCGGTTAGGCCTGGAGACACTATTCCTCGCCTTAAAAAAGAAAATGAAAGGAAATGAAAGAAACAAGTCTTTAAAGGCATCCTTATCTGTAGGATAAACGGTATAGCTAATGATTTTAACTATATAAGCAAAGACTACAAAAAGCTTCAAGGCTATTAATGTCAAGTGCCTTATTATTTACAGCAGGGAACATATTTCATATTATTGCGTAATGAAGCACAACGTCTGAAACATGCACCTGTTTAAGATTCTGAGGATCACCGAGTTCCATGTGAGTGTTCAAAAGACAGACATGTGTTACCTGTAATCATGTATTATTTTCCTGGCACTTTCCAGCTGTTCATTGGATAAAAGGATGTTTCGGGGGTCGGTGACAGTAAAGAAGTGTTTAGCTCTGCCTAAAAACGTTCCCTGATCCCAACGGGGCTCCTTGATATTGATGTTTGTAGGCAGCTCAGTTGTCATGTTGGCCTAAGCAAAAAGGAAAATAAAAAAAAACCAGGAATATGTGCAATTTGTTATTGCAATAGAAAGGTTTTCAAAATGTTGCATCTTCACTGTTTAAAGTAAATCACAGGAAATCAAAATAACTAAGTAACTAATGACTAAACACCTTTAGAGGGTAGATTTCAGAATCCCCAAAACCAATTACAAAGAGAGTTAAAACCATTAGCCAAATACCTTTTAAGCTGGGGGGATTAGTGTCCTGACTTGCCTACAGTAGTTATACCATAAGGTGCAGACTTCAAGTAGAAGGAAATATAAACTATGTGCCAAGTTCCTCATCAGCAAGGATAAATAAATTATCATCATCTTAATATTTTAATTGGGATGTATACTGTGTAACATACCACACCTGTTGGAAATGAGCCAGTGTGGAAAAAATACATTTTATACCCAACCAAAACTATAATTCCAAATCAGTGACTAATCAGAACAGCTTTTGTTACAGAGTATCAAGGAGTGTTAACTCCTGATCCTGTGATTTCTGTTAATAAGGCAGAGACAAAACCATAAAATAAAATATTTATCTATTTATCATATTACTCTACTTCAGCTAAAAATCCTGAAGTTGATGAATATTTGTTTTTTTTATTTTAAAATGGAATGTCCTGTGTATCATGAAACAAGAAAAAAACTGTAAGAAATGTATTGTCTTAACTCCTCAAAGTACTTAATTACTATTGTTGATACCAAGATCCTACCATGAACACTAATCTATTATGGTTAAAAGTAGAAAAGGAAAAAAGGTCTAAAAATGGGGTTATATAGAAGCTTGTTTCTACAAGCTACAAAATATCTGTTGGGTCTTTTAGCACTGTACCGTATATAGCAGTATATTAGTATACAAAGAATATGAGGTATCCAAACAATGATTTATTTGTGCTTTTTATATTTAATTATTTTTTTTATAAATGGTTAATTCAACAGATCACGTATTTTAGGTCAAGTGAGAGACCATTTAGCTTTTTTTAGTCAGTAATCACTTAATGAAATCCCACAATTTGAAGTTCCTTCCCTCCCATGCTACAATTTTGGAACATTTATAGAGCATAACATTATACCAGCTGACTCAGACAATAGAGAGCTGTCCAAGCAGTGCAATACAGTGAAGATAATTTGGGAAAACAGATGCAAATTAGTGGCAAAGAGGCTTTTGTTTGTTACGATAAGTACATTTAAGTGCTTAACCATTAAGCGGAAATGGATCTGCGTTTTGCATTGGTGAAAGTGAACTACCAGTTCTGAGCTTTTCCAGCACAGCTTGCATTTCACTGAATTGCATGCAGGATAATTTACTGGCACTTTGTCTTTCACGTTGATTTTCAATGGTTTAATAAGCCTCCTTTAAAGAAAAATAAATGACAAGGAAGGGCACAATAAAATAATACAGTAAAATGTGCAAGAGGACAAGAAGAATGAATCTCTCTTGGTTACAGTTACTCGTATTTCCTGTAGCTTTTAAGAGACAATAAGAGTTAATAACAAAGTATAGGACTTTACAAAACACATAGTATAGAACTGCAGACACAAACAGCGAAGGGGCTGACATTATCCCAACTAGAGTTTTATCTGTCTGTAAAAAAAAAAAGAACAAAGAAGCCAAATATCCCAAAGACCTTTGGGGTTCCTACCATTGCTGAGTCAGAAAACTGTTGCCAAGGGAACAGCGGAGCTACCAGAGGCCTTTAATATCCCTCTGTCTTCCGTACCACAGCCCAGGAACACCTCCTCCACTGCTGATGCTATTCTGAGCAGACACACCACCACCTAATTACTCTTCTTCCTTCTCAATGCTCTATTTTAGCATGAAATTACCATAATAATTCATTATAGCAGGATCCTGGTTTCTGATGATACACTGAGCTGTCTTCTAACCTTCCAAAGGGATTATGGGAGATTTACAAAAACATCAAAACTTTTACACTCTTTATTACTTGGCAGGTACAGAATGCTGACGAAAAAGAACAACATCCTGATCAAGAAGAAAACATCTCTATGCTGTGCTAAGAGCAGTAAAATATGAACACAAACAAATAATCTTGATTTGGGAGGGAAATGTTCGTTGTGTGAATGAAGCAGTTTGGAGGAAAATATTATGCTTGAGAATTAAATGATGATATTCTTACTATTATTCAAAAATACAGTTTTTAAGTATTCTAAGTACAAGGGGAAACAATCAGACAATAATAAACCTAAAGGCCAAATATTAACTGCAGACTTTACCATGCATCACACTTCCACATTGTATGCAAATAACAGCTATGGCTATGGTAGAGTTGGCATTGTGATGCAGTGGTTTGTATTGCTGCCTTGCAGTGCTGGGGCTCTGGGTTCAGTTCCTTCCTCCATAGAGTTTATACTGTATGTTCCCCCCATGTTTGCGTGGGTTTCCTCCGGTTGCTCAAATTTCCTCCCACAGTCCAAAGACATACAGTAATTGTAGGTTAACTGGCTTCTGGGAAAACTGGCCCTGGTGTTAGTGTCTGTGTCTGCCCTGTGATGGACTGTCATCACATCCAGGTTGTAGCCTGCCTTTGCTTGCTGGGATAGCCTCTGGCTCTCCAGTGACCCTGAACCGAATGAAGTGGTAAGAAAATAGATTAAACATACATTTACAGCCTTATTGATCAGATCCATTGTCTGGTCACACAACTTCAACAAATCAGAACATTTGTATATGCGAGAATTAATATGCAATCAATCAGGCTCCCCTGCAACAATGTACCGGATAAAATTTTTAGAAAATATATGGATGAAGAACTGTGGTAGTAATGTTTGATTCACAGTACATTCTAGGATATACTGTAACACTAGATGGCTTACGATGTAATTTTGTTAATACGACCAGTTGTTTCCTGCTCAGCTTCTCATCACTTATAGGTCATAAGATTTAAAAAATCTAGACATAAAATAAAGAATTTTTCCCAGAATGTACAGTACTCTAAATGTATTGTTATTATCAAAGAAACCTGCATAGTCGCTATCCATGCCTGAGACATGATTATGGTCAATTAATATGGCCAATGTGTAATATAGACTGGTACAGATCGTCCCTGATCAGTTAGTTTAGAACTCAACAATGAGACTTTCATGCATGAGACTGATGCAGGAATGTTTTGAAATCCCTAAAAAAGCATGGTTAGCTGCAGCACTACATGCTTATGCGCATGTGCATATAAACTGGTATTTTGTCAGTGTGTGTATGAAGAGGACTAAGTCATGCAAAGACCATTTGCATGCATTTGCATTTTTTAATAGATGACATCAAGGTGTCATATTCACTGTTTCCACTCATCGACAGTACCCACCATAGCTTGGCTTCTAAACAGCATTAATTCCTGTGAGAATATGTGCTAAACATACAGTAGATTCTCTAGATATATATTTATTTAGTTTTTTTATATATTTCTCCTCCTAACCCTAACAATGTTCACGTATTGATGTAAATTGCGTGTTTTTTTTTTTACGGGAAGGGAATGAAAACATCGTAAATCAATAACATTGGATAATTTCTTGCAAAACAATGATTTTGTTAGAAGAAATACTCCCCCCCAACAATTCCTTGAAATCAGTAGAGTTTCATTCTTTCTCTTCAGCTAACATTAAGTCAAAGTTAAGCAAGCTCTAAGAATAAAAGAAAACCAAATAATCCATACGGCTAAGCATAAGTGTCACCTCAGAACACAAAAAACCTTATTTCCTAATTGTGTGTTTTTTTTTGCCATTTTTACGTCTGACGGCCCACGAAGCCCAATTCAATCTGTTAAGTGTAACAATCTACAGCTACTATTTCACACATCAAACGGATTCTTTGCACTGGTAGTTCCTGCAGCCATCTTTGCTGTAATTTCCACAGAGATTTCATCATGCTTCACGCCGTGTTACAGATTAATGCGTAAAAACAAAAACGTGCACGCACGGAATGGAAACCGAGTTTTTTTTTTTCAAAGGACGAAGTACCCTTCTCTTTGTAAATGTTTTGCACAGTCAGCAAAACGACATTATCTACAAAGATAAAATGTAGCTGGTCGGATCCCTGAACTCTGATCTGCTTGTGCAGTGTTCCGAAACACTCAAAACACTTCTGTATCTTCCTGTATCAGCGAACCATTCACCCTCATCAACATTGTATACAAAATGAATTATGCCGGTCGAATATCATTAATTCGGTACCATGCTTGTCGGATTGGTTGAAACTGAATTTGCCATTACATAAAACTGCCATTGACTAAAGAGAAAAACACTACGCTAGTTAAGCGATACAATAAGGACAAGGATTTTAGACAGAAATATAAATCATTAATGTAAGTAATGGACTTTGAACACATTAAAACCTATGTTTTTTTTTGTCTTATTACTACCAGTTCCCCAGTCTGTCCAATCAATTGGTAACGATGATATTAACCTTGAAATGTATTGTGACAATGCGGTTACTCTACCTGAGAGCTGCACGCACTGTAGCAGGACTGCGTTACATTTTACTGTTATATAACGCGAAACCTAAACAGACAAGGACCGAGCAGCCTAAATATCACAAATATGCTTGGCGCCACTGTAATTACTAACGTAAAGCTTTAGCGTTACAATCCAATTCCCCCTTTTCCTGTTCAGTGAGATCATACCATGCACAGTGAAAATGCGAATACCAATAAAGCCAATCAACACATACTGTACCTCAATAAAATAATAACCAATAAAAAATGCCAAAGAATCTAATATTTAATTAAGTGAATTTCGAATTTTATAAACTCATTTAAACATATATTCTGAATGTCACCTGTACTGAAAGATCAAGATGCATACTGTATGTCCAGATGTTAAAGCTAGCTCTATATTACAACAAGTAATGCCACATCCTCACACTTGACTTCCCAGTGTTACACCGCTCTGTAGCTGCAGTCTGTGTTCTGCACTTGTACTAGAGATAATGGATTTTCTTTCCTTATCAACAAAAACAGAAATCAAACAAGCGGGACTAACGACTTGTGTTAAAAGATACTCACGGTGCTAATCTTCTTCGTCTTTTTTTTTTCCTCCCTAAATCTCAGCAGTCCGCCAGAGGTGCTGCGAGAATGGAGCTTCTCTGCTCAGTTTCAACCGGAAGTGATCTTGCACGAGGGGCTGGTTAAGCGAAGCGTGCTCGTTAAAGATCTATTCTATCTGTGAGCGCGCATCTCGGGACTGAGGGGCGTTGAATTGATACAAAATCAACAAGTAACACGTTCTGGGCGTGAAAGGAGAAAACGTAAATTTTTACTTGCACAAACAAGTTAATAAGTATCGAGTCGTCCGGAGCTGTTGCAACTCAATTTGCTGAATTGTTGCTGATGCAAGTAACAATCTGGACTTGTTTTCCCCAATTATTCCATTGATTTTGCAACTCCCAAAAAGCGATGCATCATAACGTACAGTAAATACTATAGATCCCCACAGCGCGGTCGTGGTATAACGTATAAATGCAGTGCTTTGTATTTTTCTTCTTTCTCATTTAAGAAAGCCTGAAGAAATGCAAATCATAAACCGAAGGATCCCGAATGCAGTAAAACATAGTGTAAGACAAAATGTCTAGAAAGACATGTCTACAGCACCTGTAATTGCTATACGGTGGGACAGTAATTATTAGCATAAAAGGGGGTATTCATTGGACGTCCATTAAAACTTTTATTATTCTCAGTATTCCTGCGGGAATTACAGTATTTATGATTTAATTCCCTCCAACTCATGTATAATTCTGTCATTTCATCTTTCTGTCTCTGAAAGATCACTTAGATACTGTATCTATAATTCTTGCTGTTGCGTTATGCTTTTTCTTGCAAGTATTGCTTCAAACCTAACCCTGTACCATGTAATTAGTTACGTGGCCTGCCTTTAAAATCTGTGACAAATCCGAAGAAAGGCTACCTTTAAAATTTTAAGAAAGATTTCCTTATAAACCAGGCATGATTCAGGGTTTTATTTTTACAGCAAGACCTACTACAAAATATTAAATAAAACAGCACAAATCCACGAGCGTTTAAAAAGAAACCATGAATAACTATTAGATAGCACTGACTATTTTAATGGTATTATCTACAGGTACCCAAGATCAAGATTTTTTCTCTGCTTCTCTAATTTTCTGTTATGGACGTTGAGCAGAATTTGTAAAGGTTGTTTTACAGAAGGCATTTACTGTTGTAATTTTTAAAGTATACTGTATTTAGCAGTTTCAAAAGGTTACATTTTGTCATAAAGTATGTACCGTATAAAGTTATTTCGTGTACAAACAGAAGGTACAGTATATGTGATTCTCAGACAATTTTTAAGAATACATTTCTGAGAATGCACCTGTGGCATCCCAGATAATAAAAACAGCCTTGCCGTATGTTATGATTGCATAAAACGATTTAATAAAAATAAATTAAATATGAACACGATTTTAAGATGCTTTGCAACTGTTTAGCCAGTGAACTGAAGCTGTACAAGAGTGGTTTTGGTGCACCATGTTCCACCATTTTCCATAATTTCTGATGGCTCACTATTAGTGTAGTAAGTGGGCATATTGAAACAAAAGTGTATTACAAAAATAAGTGCTCCAGAGCAATAGTATTTTGTGCAACTGCAAATACGACCACAAAGACCATTTGTACGTATGCCAGCAGCACTGCCCACCAGAGGGCGCTGACTTCCCTCGCGGATAAATACAAAATATCATGGATGCAAACGCTGAGCAATCCGGTACATTTTTGTATTGACGTAATACATGTTCTCAGTGGTCCCATTTGTATGTTTAGCAGATTTCACCTTTTTCTGGAAGTAGGGTGCTATCTGTGTGGAGTGTGCATGTTTTAGCCGTGTTTGCTTGGGTTTCCCACAGGTGCTCTGGTTTCCTCCCACAATCCAAAGACATACTGGCAGACATCTGTGTTTGTGTCTGTGTGTGCCCAGTGATGGATTGGCGTCCTGCCCAGGGTGTACCCTGCCTTGCACCTGTTGCTTGCCATGACCCTGTGTTGGATAGAGCAGTTAGTTAAAAGGATAGATGTGTGGACGTTCAAAAGGTTGTGACCAACAATCAGAAACTGCTTAATCTTTCATCCTACTGTGTATTTCAACTAATATAACCAAGAGCAGTTGTTTGATTTACTGTAGATTCACTAATAATATTAGATAATGAACATGTCATCCTTCAATTACACTGATCAGAGCAGCAGAACAGTGATTGTGAATCATTGAGGAACACTGGAAATCTCAGACAGGGACTTCTGGCTCAATTAGATTAGATGTCACACATTCTTGAATTCTAAAAAATGACACCGCAAGTAATAACTGATTAGCAATAACAATCTGAGGCCTGAATGTTTAATAATGTCAATACAAACTTGGAGAATGCACATTTAGTTCAATTCAAAGAATCACGTTAAACTAATACAGTGCCTTTTGGCATGCATTAGTTGTTTATTTGGCTGAGAATCTGATCCAAAGAGACCTATTTATAAAACTGATTATATCCCTACAGCATTCTGAGTGAAACACCTTGCTAAAAGCTAAAACAGGTACCAGGCATTTAAAAGCCATTTAAAATACCAATAGCCCTTCTGGTTGAGTCCAGATTCCCTAATCTACACACTGGAGCCTGTGTATTGTTGTTCTGCCTGTGATCATATTGCATGTGGTCTTATTTTGCACTGTATGTGCACAGAAGTTCATTGCTCCTTATTATACGGTATATAGTGAATGCACCTGCTAACTCTGGAACCAACCTTAGTCTGCCCTACACTAGAAGAACCTATCTCCTGTGTAAAGACAATCAGTGAGTCATTCAAGTGTTAGTGGGATAAATTGAGGGCAGTTTCTACAAGCAAACTCAATTTTTCTGTTTTCTGTCTACAACAGCAGAGGCGCACTGTTAGTTTAAGTCGTTCATAAATTTAAAATCTGGGGATTAGTCTTTTGTTTGATACTTTATCTAAAGCTACCTGAAAGTCTAAGTACTGTATATATTGTTATAAGGCCATACATATAACATCTTTCACTAGGAATAAAAAAAAAACAAATTAAGAAGTAAATCTATTTAAGGTTTTTGAATGTTTTTGTCACAGTAAATGAGGCTTCACTCACTTAGATGAGGGCTAACCTCCTGATCAGTGGTTGAGGAGAGTGGGACCACCAATCAGAGTGAGGAATGACCAATGGGCAGCTGCTGAGGTGGAGATGAGGTGTAGGAGGGATACAAAAGATGTATGCAAGGAAGAGAAGGGGACAAGGTATAATATTTATACTTGTTTATAAATTATATAAAGCCAGCAGCCATATCACTCTGCAACTCACAACTGGCAACCCACTAAAGCTAAGCAGGTGTGAGCCTGGTCAGTACCTGTATAGGAGACCTCCTGGGAAAAACTAAGGTTGCTGCTGGAAGAGGTGTTAGTGGGGCCAGCAGGGGGCACTCACCCTGTGGTCCATGTGGGTCCTAATGCCCCAGTATAGTGACGGGGACATTATACTGTAAACAGGCGCCGTCCTTCGGATGAAACGTAAAACTGAGGTTCTGACTCTCTGTGGTCATTAAAAATCCCAGGGTGTTTCTTGAAAAAAGTAGGGGTGTAACCCCGGTGTCCTGGCCAAATTTCCCATTGGCCCTTACCAATCATGGCCTCCTAATAATCCCCATCTATGAATTCATCACTCTGCTCTCCTCCCCACTGATAGCTGATGTGTGGTGAGCGTTCTGGCGCACTATGGCTGCCGTCGCATCATCCAGGTGGATGCTGCACATTGGTGGTGGTGGAGGGGAGTCCCCATTACCTGTAAAGCGCTTTGAGTGGAGTGTCCAGAAAAGCACTATATAAGTGTAATCAATTATTATTATTATTAATTATAATTGTTTAATGTGAGTGAAGAAATGACATCAGGAATGATTAGAAATTACTGACAGCGGAGCTTGATTGAAGTTGACAGTTATGATTCCTCCTGAACTTTCATTATAAACTCCACATTGTAGCAGTTAATTGATCATAGAAGTCTACATTATCTCTTTTAAATCTATGCAGGCTATGTCTTAGAATGCTGTTATCACTCTTTGTTACTAGAACTTTAGATTTCCCAGCCTCTGTTTTGTCCCTTTTTAAAGAATTGGCGATACATCTGCTCCCCCCCCAATTAATAGGTACGGTACACTTTCAGCCTGAAGAGTCATTTATGTAGCTTTTATGCCGTTTATTAATAACTTCCCTCATTCCTTTGAGGAATCCACAAATGGATAATGTCTGTTTAGGACAAGTTATTTGTTTGAAGTCATTTGTCCTTTTGATACTTCATTCTTCAATAAAATGAAAGTGTTTAGAACCGAGTGTGATCATCTTTTAAACTCTGGCATGTTATTTTTTTTCTCTTTTGCAAACATTGGCTGCATTCCCTGCTGGTCTTCTATAATAGGCCTATTTTTATCCCTAAGACACTTAACTATTATAGCAACTGATCTTTTTTCCTATTGTTAGATTGAAAGAATCCATTAGCATTGGTTTAATCTTCCATAGCTATTCTTACTTCTAACTATTTCTTGACTTTTATGATGTGTTCCATGTTGTGTGTGTAACTTAGTGAATGTTTTATCATGGTTGATTTTGCATTGTTTATGAAGGGCTTGATAGATGGATGCACCAGTTGACAAATTCATATTTGGTTGCACTAGAAATCCAGTCTCTCTCATTGATAATGCACAGATCATGAGCAATTGTTGCATGAATTTCTTTGTCTTTTCATTTAATTGAAAGCAGTGATGTTGTGGGGCTGGCTTGTATTAGCTGCCTCTTGTCAGGGAACCGGCAGGTAGTTTTCCGAGGATCCTGTGCGTAGCTGTGAATTCTGCGGGATGCAGGGGCAAACAATCCAAAACCGTAATCCAGAAGCAAGGTCGATAGGAGAAGCTTGAGATCAGATAACCAGAGAGAGCCGAGACAAACCGAGAAGACAACCCAAAGGGCGAAAATCCAAGAGATGAGACCAAGAAGGGAAAAGTTAAGTTTAAAAACCTGGAAATCCAACGAGACAAAAACCGCGCACTAGAGAACTCTAAAGAAGGCGTCTCAATCGTTAGCGTGGTTTAGTGCGTGAGGGAACTTTAAAAACTGAAGGGAGGGGGACGTGGTTGGATAATTGGTGCAGAAGTGAGAATCCGTGGACTCTGGTGCCTGTGAGAATGTGATGGGTTCAGTTAGGAATGAGATCGTGAAACAGTGGGTTTGGTAATGTAATGGCGTTTGCGAGGAGAGTGCGGGCCGTAACACCCCTGATGCCGAGCCCCACTGTGAACACCGCCACTGTGACCACAATTACCCCTTCTACCGCATCACCTTGTCTGCTGCTTACTGCGTGCTTCATTCTCCACAACAATTTTGAATAGAAGCAGCCCTGGATGACCTTATGATTAAGATGTGATGGAGGATTGAAGAATCGTGAAATTTTAATCTTCATGGGATGGATTGTTACTTAAATTGAATTGGAATTGATTGCTCAGAATTCAAAACGGATATGCGTATTTGGAAAGTGAGACCCTCGTATGTGAATCACGTACATTTTGCGTCAAGGAGATGACATTCATTGATACGAGTATCTGCGAAAATATTATGCATAAAGTAATGAAATATGTCCTTAGATTTACAAATGAGGAAAGGGTTTTGTTTGGCCGCTGCTATAAATAAGACAAAAAAGACCAAACCATGCATTTTTCTAAACACTCTGATTATGCAGTTCCTAAAAACAGATCCATTAATCTTTTTTATTAATCCATTAATATCTTCATGAAAGATCGGAGTGGTGGCTCTGTGGCTAAGGATCTGCACCTGTGGTTGGAAGGTTGCTGGTTCAAATCCTGCAGCTGGCAAAGGAATCCTACTCTGTTGGTCCCCTGAGCAAGGCCCTTAACCCCAACTGCTCCAGGGGCGCTGTACAATGGCTGACCCTGCGCTCTGACCCCAGGCTCTCTCCCTGTCTGTGTGTCTCGTGGAGAGCAAGCTGGAGTATGCGAAAAGATAATTCCTAAAGCAAGAAATTGTAAAGGGTTAATAAAGTGATATTATAATAAGAGCACACTGATGATAACAAAATGGCAAGAGATTATTCTACAAGAAGCAACTCCAAAAATCTATTTTAAAACAGAAATGAGCAAATAAATGTATTTTCAATTGGCATTATTCGCATTGTTAAAATGCTGTTATTGGCATTTTGTTTAAAGTTCGCAATCCCGGACTTGCGCGGAGTTTATTTTTAGTTTGCTCGTCCTACATATATTATCCTCTAGATGGCGCTCTATAGCTGTTTTCAGACCATAGCAGGGCACTTCATGTGCATCGTTTCAACTTTACGTCACAGAACCTCTTAATGAAGTTAATAGTCTGTTTTTAAAGAACAAAATCAATCCGCATTATAGCATGACAGACCTGCTTTAGACAGAATGCATACATTTGAAATAAAGATGTAAAATGTTCCATGTAATTTTTGGTCGATATTAGTACAACAGGACACAAATGTGGCTATAATAAAGTAAAATGTGTAAATGTCTTAATATTTTTTTAAAAAAATTAAATCTTCTTTTTGCATATCCAAATTAAAAATTTTCAGAGCTTTTAAAACAATTAAAAGCATATTGTGGGCAGACCCTTAAGAGAACAGTATGTACTGTAGGCCTGGTTAGGATGTGGGCAGCTTTTGTGATATGCCTGACGAAGGTGCTTTTTTTTCAGTATAACTGAATAGTAAGACAAAGTGTACAATTGATTGCTTATTGATAAGAAAATAAATGTATTCAGAAGTTGTGGGAAATAAATGGAAAAAAATGTCATAAAAGTATAAAAAGCATTTAACCCTTGTTACATTTTAATACAAAGAATTAAGTTTATTAATTTGTATTAATTTAAAAATGTTCCATGCTGTAAACCGTACTGTTGATTATGGTCTACAAAAACATGGTCTTATAATTCCAAAGGTCTGGCTGATTCCCAACATTATGATTCATTCTGTGTGGATTTTGTACTTCACTCTCAATTTATATACAAAGTCACGCTTGAACAAAATAAAAGCAGTTTATGGTGCTGCAAAGTAAAATCATATCACAAGGAGGTTAATCTAAAATATAAGAACATAAAATCTCAGGGTTAGCCTAAAGCTGCAGTTGTTTCCACAACAAAGCACATTTTTATTAGGTGTGCAGTTGCTTGCTGTTACGTTAAAACAGGGGAAGAATGCATTTCAATCAATTTCTGTTGCACTGAGCCAACGTGCAACAAAACCATACTAATATAAACTGACAGGAAGAGAAATGGAAATGGCTGAATTCTTCAGTTTCATTTAAGTTAAACACACATAAAACCTGGGTTACTGGTAATTCTTTTGCCTTGCATAGATGTGTAATAAATGTTCATTATATTACACTGTTACAGTGCAGTGTTTTTCAAGTAGCTTTTGAAATATAATCACAACAGTGAAAGAGGTTATTTACATAAACTATCGGGTGCAAAATGTTTTTTTTTCTGACATTTCCTTGGTTTTGTGCAGTCAGAGCCTGTGATTGCACCACCATTGGAAGATTAATTGAAATATTGTTTCCAGTGTCTGGGTGCAGTCATAGAAAAGTGTTACAGGTGGCCCTGAAGAACAGTTGTACAGGTTGTCTCAGACCTGTTATCTTTACTCATTACCTCAAACAATGCAAATTACTTGTGCAATCAGTTTTCCCTTAGTTTGCTCAGTTTGTTCTTACAATTATTCCTTGGTGGCACAGGTTTGATTACTTAGTCCCTTCATATGCGTTCCAGTTTTCTGTTTTGAGTCACCTTTTTCTCATTCATTTACTGTCCGAATAAGAGACAAGTGATAAGATAATGTTATCACTTTACTGGCCATATGTAATTTCTTGTAATAGGAATTTGTCTTTTTCACATACTCCAACTTGCTCTCCATGAGACACACACACAAGGAGAGAAGCCTGGGGTCAGAGCGCAGGGTCAGCCATTTATATGGCGCCCCCGGAGCAGTTGGGGTTAAGGGCCTTGCTCAGGGCCCAACGGAGTAGGATTCGTCTGCCGGCTGCGGGATACAAACCGGCAACATCCTTAGCCACAGAGCCACCACTACTTGGGTTTGTCATGAACAACAGTGGTTTGCAAGTCAGTTATACAGTTTAATTTCAGAACCCTGGATCTTTCATTTGCAATTCTGTGCACTATATCCACTCCGAACCTGTAGCAAGTGGCAGAATATCCAATTGATTATTGTAAAGAAACAATAGCTGTAGGATACACTATGAAGCTAGGCAGAATCATAATTCTAATTTACTGTAGTCCCACTAACTGCGCATTACATGTGAATTTAGTCCTAAAAAACACATATTTAACCCTTTTAAATTTTAAAAACAGCATTTTATAAAGGATGCTGTCAATGTCATTAACTGCAAAAAATATGTAAACCCATTATATTAAACGTTAAGAAACAATAAGGGGTGAATATTGTAAAAAATAAACATGATCAAAATTAGTGTATTATTTTAGTTAAGCATATGAAAGGCACATTGGTTTTCCATTATTTCCCTGAAGCCAGAACCGATTATATAAAAAAACTGTCAAACATGATTAATGACTTAGAAAGATATTAAGTGTTAGGCAGGTGATAGAACAGCAGAGTGCCATATGTCTGAGGACAAGGTAAATTTTTTATAGAGAAGCTACACAGTAAGTTATTGAACTGTGGAAATACTGAGTGGGAATGCAATACAGCTGTCAAAACATGATCAACAGCTTTGCTACCATTGAGTGACAGAGTGACACAAATGTACAGTATATTCAGCATTAACAGATGAAGTCTACTGGAGATTTGTGGACAGGTGTATGGTCTATGATTTTAAGCTGTGTGCAACAGAGGAGAATTACTGCATAAATGACAATGTATGTGTAACACAATGTGATAGTATTACCAAAGAAAATAAGAATTAATGCACTAATTGCTAAGTGTTACATTTAAGATACTGGAGCAAACTGTGGGGTACAGTAGGTGTGTTGGGTCATGTCTTGATGATCAGAATTTTTTTCCATTATTCTTTTAAGGCCATTATTCTAATATGGGATGTGTTTATTCTCAAAGTGTTCAAAAGACAAGGTGCCAAAGAAAACAAGCAGCACAGAATCGGCTGTCACTATTTTATTCCAAAGTCAGTAACACGAGGTCATGGGAAAAAACATTGCACAAAGGTGTTATTTCGTCTGACCCTAAAGAAATTAAGACATGAACTGTGAACTGTTTTAATGGCTTGTTGCCTGCTGATTTGTGGATTTTCCTAATTTATGAATAAACAGCTAGAATAATACAAAAGAACATTTTTTGTATAATATTCTGTCAAGACGTTGGGATGCTTCTCAAGTAGTGGCTCTAAAGATGAGTCTCCTCTCACTTTGGGCTGGGAGTTCATTAGTTTGGGATGTTCAGATGTGTTGTTTGATACTGTACATTAGAATTTACTCGAATATTAAACTGAAAATTAGGACAATAATAGGGCCTGCATATTACAAGAAACCAATGACAAATGAGGTTTCCTTTACAGCCTGTTTGCAAGTATTATGTTTGGATATTTGGTAATATTATAATATTACTTATTTTGTGCATCAAAAAAACAACCTAGGTTTACTTTTTTTTATTACTCACCAGGGTTTTTTCTTTTAGAAAAAATGCAACACTGTTGACAAAGCAGCAATGACAGACCTTAATGACTACATTAATAGAACATTCATTATTTTAAGCACCAGAAATATTTCTTATAGAGCAGCCTGTGTTTGGCGATACCGTACATGATGTAAATGCTGATCCATTATTCCAGTGAGTGACAGTTTATTTGTCTTTTGTGTCAATGCATTCAATGCATAATTTTACAGAAATTCTAACACATTTGATATGGAAAACTGTGTAGGTTCCTATGAGCTGGGCTTTTCCAAAGGAGTGTCCCTCACCTGGAACACCTTCCTTAATATTAGAATTTACTAGAATATTAAACTGAAAATTAGGACAATAATAGGGCCTGCATATTACAAGAAACCAATGACAAATGAGGTTTCCTTTACAGCCTGTTTGCAAGTATTATTATGTTTGGATATTTGGTGCAGTGCTGTCTTACATTAAGTGCCTCTGTATATATGTCAACAATCACACACTTCAATCCACATCCTGTTCTGTCAGGTAAGGATGAAACTGCAGATGGAGAATTTCATACAAGATCAATGAATTAAACTTATAATTTGTCTTTAAAGTGAAAAAAGTGAGTATTGGACAAAATATACTAGAATAAAGGAAAGTAAAAGGTTTTTCAATTGCCTCTTTTTAGAAAAAATATAAATGACCTGGAGGTTTCAACAGAAATGTATAAATTGGGACTCTTCTATTAAAAACAAACTCTTAGGTTATTTTTATGAGGGGTATAGCCTGTCTGTACAGGTTTTCACGTGCACACTACTCTTAACATTAAACATCTGTTCATATCTATATTTATTTTTGGTGGTAAACTTAGAGAAAGTGGAAGATATCAATATGAGTTATGATACATGCTAGAACATAGGTAGAAGGAGAACAAATGGTGAAAATAAAGAACAAAGCTGCCTTCAAAGTTCAAAAGACAATATAAATAAAAGTCCAATGCATTATTCACATGCCTCATGTGCCTTTATTTTTCTTATCTGCGGACTTGCTGCCAGGTGAATATATAAAGAAGGTCCAAAATAGGAGGCTGGAGATAGAAAACAAGTGAATTTTAAATAATAATGAATGAACCGGCTGTATGAAGAAGTAAATGCTGAAACAATTCTGAGGAAGGGTTAGAGGGGCAGTGGAGCTAAATGCAAAGCTCGGGGGAATTTACAGCATCCTGATGAACCAAATAAAGGAGAGTCTGCTTTCTGGGTGATGGTGCAGTAAAAGGAACAAATCATCTCATTTCTTGTTCTCAGCGAGGAAGATTAAGTGCTGCCAGCTGGGAATGTGCATACAGAGAACATGTACTGTAGCTGAAGATAAACGTGTGAAGGATGAAACACTGCTCACAGCATGCGATGGGGATTTAAACCCTCTGCTGTTGAACAACCCTGTGGGGGAGCTGGAACCTATCACGTTAATTCTGATACTGTCTTTATCCAATTGGATGTGGAAGTACCCTCAAACAACCTGAGATTTTGTTTTAATTAAAAGAACAAACAGACATTTCTAAACTGCGGACTTTATTGTTTCACCCCTGCAGGGTTTTCCTATGTTTTTCCATCTATGTCTGACAGCGTCTGGCCTTTTTCCATGCTTGATTAAAAATACCCTTATGTAGAATGTAGGTAATGGTGTAAAAATTGGCATTCTTTATTTTCTTTCGATTTTGTTTTATTGTTTTAGTGTCAAGAGTCAATGGAGACTTAAAAAGAGTGTCTTAGAAGAAATAAGACATTATGCAGCCCCATGCCCTAGTGTGAAAAGCACTCTTTATTGTTTTTTGGAATATGTTCATAACAAATGTTCTAATATCTCAAGTGGAATATGTGAGTGAGCAGGTATCATCACAGCATGAAAGCTATTAAAATGAAAATGAAA
Source organism: Atractosteus spatula (assembly GCF_055471065.1). Classification (NCBI taxonomy): domain Eukaryota; kingdom Metazoa; phylum Chordata; class Actinopteri; order Semionotiformes; family Lepisosteidae; genus Atractosteus; species Atractosteus spatula. The sequence continues at coordinate 28,594,656 of NC_142719.1, forward strand.
AATAATAACCATTTTAGAATGAAATGGCTTTAGTCAGCCACTCGATGCTTTGGTGTTGTCATTTTATATTATCAGTAAACACTTTCAGTTGTAATAGGTACTGTGGGTGGTACAGTGGTTAGCATTGTTGCCTCATGGTGCTGAGACTGTGGCTTCAAATCCAGCCCTGGGGTGCTACCTGTGTGGTGTTTGTATGTTTGTACCTGTGTGGTGTTTGTATGTTCTCCCTGAGTTTCTTCTGGATGCTTTAGTTTCCTCCCACAGTCCAAAAAAATACTGGTACAGTAGGTTAATTGACTTGTGAGAAAATTTGTCCTACAGTAGGTGTGTTGGTCTGTGTCTGTGTCTGCCCTGAGATGGACTGGCCTTGAGCTTGTTGCTTGTCGTGATAGGTTCCAGCTCCCCCACAACCCAGAATTTTAGAAATTGGATGGATGTATAGCTACTGCAATTTGTACTATGAAAAAAATCATCCAGATGAAACAGAGGTACCTTCCAAAACACTTGTAAAATTGCATCTTGCTGGGGGAATGTGAAATGTGAAAAATAATGTATAATAATGTTTTTTACAAACAGCCAACTCATTGTGGCATGAAACAGGGCTGTGTATTTGATTCTGCGGTATTTTGACAAGAGTTCTAGTGAAGTGACTTTTTAAGAACTTAAATGCAGCTCAGCATGTTGAATGTCTTGATCTTTCACGTGATGACAATGCTTTTATTTTCAGGGCTGATGGGACATTGTTTGACACTTTAAAGCCAGCACACAATAAGACAACAATAAAAAGGGAGATGGGGGGTGTTTTCTTTCTTCTTCTGATGTAAATATTTCCAAGGGTTATCTCAAGGAGGATGAACTGATGAGTTTAGTACTTTCAAGACCTCGAAAACCGTATGGTGGAGGGCCTTGAACTGAAACAAGCTTCTTTTCCAAAAAATGTCATTTGAAACCTCAAAGTCTGATAACAGATCCATATTGTGACAACAGTATAGCTTGCAGCATATCATTGAAGGAGAATGGGAATATCTTTGGGCTGGGAAAAAGACAAAAGACAAGTCCATTTTCTGGCTCCAGCGTCATTGTCAAATAGCAATCAGCTCTCAGATCTTATACCAAATAAGCAGCAGTCCCTATAACGAGGCAGTATTAGTGGCACAATACAGGCACTGTTTTGTGACTGAAATGAATGGTATTTGTTAAATCAGTCTTGCAAAAGCCTTTTTGCAATATTTGGCAATTCTGTTCTGCAAACACACAGGTATTAAAAATATTTTTTAGGAATGTGGTACATCATTTTATTTACAGTACCCAGTTACTGTTGTGATGTACTGTATCTATCATGACATTAAACTGATATCACTTATCACTGATAGAAATAAATAATCTTTCCACTTAGAATCTTTTACCTTAAACTTGCTTCGCTAATTTCAGTAAGTTTACTAAACAGTTGAGAGCTTTAAAAAGGAACTTAATTGTAATCAATTATTTTGAAAACTAAAGTTTGGTGAAATCCTGTTATAATATCAAACTGCAAAACATTACACATTAAATACAGTAAGTGTGGTAAGGTGGTGTAATCATAGCCGGCCCAGGGACGCCAAACATGTAACGTTGCCATAGCCAAAATGTAAATGTAGTGGCTCTCTGAAGGCACCAGTTCTGTAGGGTTTGGGCATTTACTGTGACAATTATTAATTGTAGCAGTAAATCACAAAATTGATTCTTTTGATGGCATTAGAATCCAACCATGCGACATAACTCAAACAACGCACACACACAGGTACTAATACACGAGGATACATTTATTAATACATAGAATATGCATGTAAACCTAACAGATCTTATCGAGAGGGTTATCAGAATACAAAAGATATATATTCAATCAGTTACGAAGTGTTACACATATCAAGAGGACATACGTTCAGTATATCATTCATTTAGACCATTTCGTAATTGAACTTGGTTACAACTTCTACATTAGATACTCAAAACAAGTACATAACTCTTAGGAATTAAATTGATATCAACTGGTTGGGATAACAATTGAATTCTCGAGCTGTAATGCATTGAAGTTGAATACTCATACAATCTCTGGGGATTCATATCTCCTGCAGGCACAAACAATCAGCTGCAGGCTTGTTGCTGTCCAATCCGCGCTCTCTGGCTCCGTGCCAGGCTGTGCTGTGCGGCTTGCGACGGTGCGCTGCAGATGCTCACTGACCGGCTAGTTAGTGTTGGCTTTAACTAGCAAAGTTTGTGCACAGGAGAAAAGATGACTGTGGGTCCCAGCAAGTCAGGAAGAGGACCGGTTCGTTTCTGATGAAGAGCCAGTTCTGAATAGTGATTCAGCTGTCCACAGTTCCGACCTGTTCACGAGGCCTGCTGCTGGTTACTCTCTGGCAACCTCCACTCTAGACTCTTAGAACAAAGGAAAGTTCTGGCACTCGGACACACTGGCCGTTCCGTGGTTGTCCGGGCTGAGTCTCAGGATGGACAGGAGGCGCGCTGCGAGAATGTCCTGCCCTTGGGAGCCTTCTGCTCCTGGGCCGTCCTGCCCTGGAATTCTCCTTTGAATTCCCTTTAGAACAGTCCACAGAATTCTCCACAGAATCTTTTGAATCACTCAGGCTCTCTGTGTTGCCTGTTTTTACCTGGAGGAACTTCAGCTCGTTCATTGGTTACTCGGCCCTACCAGTCCCTGATTGGTTGATCAAGGTGAGATATGAGTCACTTACTCCTGACACCTAGGAATGCAGTCCAGATGTCCATCTGGCACTCCCTAGACAGATAGGCGCCAATGGATGACCATTGATCATGATAGCCAGGCTTAGCTAAGTGCATCCCCCTTTGGGAGCTGTCCTAGGAAACCTTATCAAAAGAAACCTTAAATCAGCCTGCATGAATAGTTTCTCTGTGGCTGCACCATAGAGATGAACAGAGAGATGAGGCCTAATTTGGGAAAGTTCAGAAACACTTAATTCTTTCTTATTAATAAGCCTCGCCGCTACAGTGGCAAGAGGATTATGGATATTAAGTCCAGTTTTAAAATATTGACCAAACATTATTTAATTTACCAAAAAGTTATTTTTACTTGGATTGTCTATGATTATAATTTTTAGAGAGAAGTTTACAATGCAAAATAGTGGCCCTTTCACTTTATGCAAGTATAATTTAAGAAAAAGAAGTGTATGGATTTTAGATATTGATTATTTTGAAAGTTGAATGTTTGTGGTTTCATTTAAACTAATTGATCATTCATGACTAGGATATGCTTGATTGACTTTGTGACATAGACTCAATCACATCATCAGTGTGAGAGGTGACTGGGCACAGGTGGTAATTTAATCTGTTGCTCATGAGGTATAACCAGTTATAGCTATAGTGAGCTATAGTGGCCTAAACTGCCTAACCTGCAAAGTGAGCAGTGACCAAGGGGTAAGTGCACAAGTGAGCAAGGGCTGCAGGAGGGATGCATGAGGTGAAATGTGAAGAGGAAGAGGATTGGTGGGAGGATTGCAAGATGGGAATTTTATTATACTGTGGACTTGTCTTTGTCACACATTTTCCTATCTGATCTCACACATCTTCTGTAGCTGCACTTGTGTAGATAATGCTTTGAGTTTTATTGCTATATTTGTACAACAATTATGTCATAAAAAAATGTAAGATTTATACCTGTGAGAATAGGAAGAGAATCCCGCAGGGCGGCATCTGCTTAGTGCAAAGGATTGCAGATGTATGGCTTGTATTGTATTGCTCCCAGTGGTTGGCCACACACATCATTTAAATATGACTTTCACAGCCCTTGTGAATGCATCAGCTCTGTTACTGACAAATGGTAATGAGCATAATACATTTACCTATGTCATGTAAGTTCAATAAAAAAAGTATTTTCTAATTTTCCTGATAAGGCATCTGTGAAGTTGTTGTTGTAAGTAATATTTTTTCTTTAAATCCTCAGTATATTGAGGCTTGTAGTTGTAAGTGTTTTATACATGGACTTCCTTTGCAGGGTTCACTTTTCCCAGGAAAGGAAAACAAATCCTTTGCCTTCTTCCGGAGACATGCATAGTTCCACTGAACGCATTCCAGAATTCTTTTCCAGTTTATTCGTTTACAATCTCCATCTGTCTGATGAAGGATTAAATTAGGTCAAATGCATTTTGTGCTTATTCTGTGACTGCAAGGAAGAGATTTGGTCACCTTAGTGATAATTACAAGTGGGCTCTGTGGGATCCTTTTAAAGGAGAAATTGTGTGAAAGTCCAGTTAATAAGTACTGTTGAAAAGCGATACCTTGGCATCTGGTATTTTAATTTCAAGCACAGAAGAAATTTTAAATGGTGGGTCAAAGGGCATTACGGGAGTTCTAAAATATCAAATAGTGTTGCTTAGATCCTTTGCTTTATATTACTTTTTTACCTCTAATTTATGCTAATTGTAATGAGCCTTATACAGTATAATGAAGACTTTTTAGAGCACCCAGCCTAAAATCTGGCAATGCACACTCATTCCCAAAGAAGCATTTGAAAACCCTCATTGAGTGGGGAATGATTGCCATTTGTATTATAAACTTTTTTCAGCCTGACTAAATCACATTTATCCACATGGCCTGTGGGGTCTAATGGCTCATAATATTAAACAAGATGGAGAAGATGAGGTGTAAATAACACCCATTTCAACTCAAGCTGCAAATCATTCACAAACAATCACCTTACATTCATTATTAATCATGCCCTTATCAACTGCATCCTGGCACTTGCAAATTTAATTAAATTCTTTTATGCAAATTATATACACACAAAGAGAGACGTAGCATTAGAAAGAAGACCTTTAATTATTCCATCATTGAGTACATCTACGTTTTTCTGTTTTCTCAAATTGTTTGTGACATTTTCTTTCCACCTAATTATGAAACAGATTAGTGATAATTAAATCAATTTGTGAAAAAAAGTGCTTACAGATTCTCAAGGTCACTTAACAGACAAAAGTAATAGGATCTTTCCTTCTTAAACACTCTTATTATGTTATTATTCTTTTGAGTTGCAGATTTCAGTTTTTCTTCTTTTACAGACCTCATGTAGTAGTAGTGAACTTGTACCATAACTTTGCTTTGTGTGTCAAAAGAAAAATGCAAAAGATATTTTATTCAGGATATAAGGTTAATTAAATTTTTATTGAAAATATTTTAAAATGGGTTTTAATGCCAAAAACCCTGAGACTGAGAGAGTTCTTATACATTTCTGGGAAATGAAAACAAGATGAAAAAGTAGAAGTATTATATTCAAGCTATGGAATTCTCTTTCAGACTTTGTCTGCAATCATTGTTTATTTTTTGTCTTCAGCAAGAAATACAGTGATTCCCACGCTGTCAACCAAGCTATAGATGTGCTGTTCCCTTTTCTTTTTCATTTTTTTAAACCATATTGTTAGTGTAGTGGCCTTAACCTCAATACATTAATTAAAAAATATTGGAAAGATGGGAATGTTGTCCTCATTTTGTATTTCGGGATTTGATAATTAAAGACTTTGGATCATAGTATAGCTATCCGCACTGTGTATTAGCTTAATACAACTAACAGCAATACATTTCTGATTTGACACAATATCACAATAAGTAATTAAAGTATTGTAAATGAGTCTTAATGTTCTGTACATTTTGAGAAGAACACTTTTGAAATTGTATAAAGGAAATATTCTCATCTTAACCACAGAAGGGTTTGTGCTCATGCTGGACTTTAAAGCATTACTTTTGTTACTCGAGAAGAACTTTTAGTACAGGCATGGGTCACTTGAGGGGATAAGAGAAAGAGATCCGAGAAACTTTTGTCCACTGTTTAGCTTTAATTTCAGATGACAATGATGTGTCATTACAGAATGTGCCAGTTGAACATAACAGAAGTGTGATATGTTGTTCATTGCTCATAGATTAACCTGAAGTTTATTGACATATGTAACCGGTACATGTACTGGTACAATGGAATTCTTACTTACAGAAAGTCGCTCGATTGTTAAAACAAGTGTAAAAACACAAAGTGCAGACAGTGCATCAAGACAATATACAAACAAACAGTAGACAATGTACAAGTAAACAAGTAAACAGTTTCAATGTAAACAATGCAGACATGTAAACAATGACTGGAGATGTGCAATAAATAAGAAATCATAATGAGGTAGATGGTATAGGTGCAGTCCGAGGGGCATGGCTAAATGTGTTCGCCAGTCGCACTGCTTGTGGATAGAAGCTATTGAGGAATCTGGTGGTAAGTGTCCGTATGCTTTTGTATCTCTTGCCTGAGGGCAGTGGGGTGAAGAGCTCATGCCCGGGGTGGTGATGGAAAAATATGGAACGCTTCATGAATTTGCGTAGAATTAAGTTGTCAAGCTCTGTTGACCCTAATAACTAAACATGCTCCCCAATTTTTGCGAGTTTTCAACACTTTGACAGAAATTCATTTTTCTCTGCAGTGTCATGTCAGTTTTCTCATTTCCTCCAGAACACAAAATATACAATTTCAGACACATCTGTCCTGTACTTCATATTCTATTATAAAAATACCTGGCAGACAAGAGTGGATTGTTTTCCTGATCGCAATCTGAACATGACTTACAATATATTTAATTCATGAATTTATGATGATGCTGAACCAGACGTTTTGAACCCATCTGTAAAATTTGTATTCTGCTATGAACCTTATAGATAAGATATTCTGTAAATAATTTTAATTAGAAATGAGTGCTTTCAGGGTACTAGGTGGCTCAGATTGTTTAAGTGTACTGCTTGTATTACCAGGGTCTAGGGTTTGATTCCACTGATGAGGAATGCAGTTCCCCTACCTCCATGCTCTGCTCTGAAGGGAGTGGCTCTGGTGCCCAGTGCATCCTGCTATCCATAGTTTAATTGCATCCAACAGAAAACCATAATCAAGTGCTTATGCTAGAAACAACAGCTACAGAGTGTGAAAGAATATTTTGGGTTATCTTTCATAATTGGATTAAGATATCTCATAAATAGTCTTAAAGATAATTCCTGAATACATTACTGTATTATAAAACACAATTAAACTTTCATGGACTTCATGGTCAGGGTTACAGTGAAAACTGTACATTGTGTACTGTAAATCTTTCCTCTCATCTTATGCTGTCACTGATCTATCACTGCTGTTCATGAAGTGTTTGTCCTATAGCTATACAGTTTACTCTGACCTTTGTAGATGTACAGTGCCAGTATAAATTAGTTGTGTCTGTCACTTGAAAAAGGCCAGTGGCCTCTCTAGGTATACTGTACATTATAAGATATTTTGTGTATCATGCTATGTTTCATGTGAGATGTAATGTATGCTTGACTAGATTTATATATTTTTCACTGTATGGAAAACTCAAAAAAGGGCACAATTTGAAATGCACTCATTTGTTTGTGCTGGACATGTCTTCATAACACATAACACTTCATAACACATAAGGAACAAGCAATAGGTTTATAACATGCTGAAAAGAGAAGAAAGAAAACACAACATTTTGGCTGTGGAGCCTTCTTCAGGTGTTTCACACCTTCACCTGAAGAAGGCTCCACGGCTGAAACGTTGTGTTGTTTCTTTTCAGCATGGAATAAACCTATTACTTGTTCCTTTGCAGCCTACGCATGCTGAAGCAGCTACCCACCTGAACTACTTTATAACACATACAGTATATTATTACTTATGTTCTTCTTTCAATGGTTTTAGAATTTCCTACTGGAATCAAAAACCTGATTAAACCACAAAGAAATCTTTAATGTTCATCTCTTAAGTGAAGGAGAATGTTGACCTAAACGTTGCTTGTTTTAAAAATAATAAAAACCACAGTATTTTTACATCCTTCTAGTGAGCCTATTTATAAAGTGTGACTACTCATTCGGCCTTATCTACACATTAGATTATTCTATTCTCTAATAGAGGCCCATGTCTTTGAAGCTCTTATAAAGTACAACTATTAATCATCTTGGACAGAAAATGGTAATGTGCCCTCAGTGGTTTATTGGGCAGGATCCCAATGTCTGTCATTAATAAACTGTTCCTGAATGATGATTGTTTTGCTAGAGCAAAGATTCCCATGTCAATAGGCACTGTTTTTTCCTGGGACCTTTTTTACACTGTGTCTGGTTAATAAAGCAAATTCAGAAGCTAAAACATAACATGATGCTCATGAAGCCAATGTAAAAGGTGACAGAACTGAAGTGGAAATTAGTGTATGTGTGCTTTAGTAAAAAAGAAATAATTGACAAAAGCACTCATTGAAAATTGTGGAATCACTGGGGATCACCCTCTTCTGCTGCAGTAGGGGTGCTTAGGCTTTAAGGTATCAGATCACAAAGTTTATTATCACTTGGAATTTAAAGCACATAAGAACACGAGACAGGTTACAAACGTCAAGAGACTTTGACTCACCTAGCCTGTTTAGTACTTAGTTTTTAATTGATCAATAGATCGTAACTTGAAAGACTCCAAGTTCAACAACATGGCTGTTGTTCAACAACATGGCGGGGTAGTTTGTTCTGTACTCCAACAATCATTTGCATACAGGGTTCTTAAGGGTTCCTAAATTCAAAGATGCTGAGAAAATGGGATGTGTTTTCGGCAGTAATCACACAACAACCACTTTATGTTTAATCTCTACATGGACACAACTACCTTGGACTCCAACATGTGATCCTTTGTTTGTGGTGATTGTTATTCTTAGTCATGGCGCACACAGGGCTAATCGTTGTTTTTATCTCCATAGATTTTCATTTTAAACAGAGAATAGTAAGAGTCACATGTCACATTCTTTTAGCTGGATCGAATACTTTCACTTTCTGAATCACTGATTCACAGTTCATTCGTTTGTCAAATGAAACTGCATTTATTGAATTAAGTATATGAAGTGTGTTTTGTTATTATTCTCATTTACATGATGCCCTTGAAATATGTTACAAAAAATTATTGCAGCTTCATATAAATCTTTAGTAAGTTCAATAAAACTACAAACATCGTTATATAAGAAAAGTAATTGTTTTAAACAAGACCAAAATTGGCTTTGGAAAAGATTACAGTATATGATATTATTCTTTCATGCATTACATTTCTAGAGGGACAGAAAGAAAAAAAATTACTCACTTAAAAACAGTGATAGTGGTGTCAGTTTTTCAGGCTGGCTGGCTACAGTATATCTAGTTTTAAACTGTATCTTTGGGCTTCCTTGCCTGTTCCATGGCGAGTGATTGAGAAGATGCAAGTACAGTCTGATCGATTAGATCAGGTGCTGCCATCCCTCATCCCGAAAAGCTACAATTCAGCAGGTCTTGTAGGTCACCCTTAAATAATCGATGTGTAGACATGTGGAACACCTTTTTTAAATCAAGTTTAGCAAGTTAATGAGTTCAGTTAAGGCATCTTTGAAAGCTTCAAGGTGTTGGTTTCTTAATTTAAAATGACCTCTAAACTATGTATTTATCAAATCACCTGCTTGAGTGTAAAAGAAAGATAGTTTCAAGTCTGTAGAAACTGATGATTTAAGGGTAACCCATAAAAACTGCTGGATTGTGTCTCTCCAGGATCATTATAGTTTACATCTGGATTGGAAGATATTTTGTTAATGGGTCTCTGACACGGCTTAGTCCTATTATAGCCAATTCAATTGTGACGTGATTGACTGCAGAAAACCATGTAGGTATCAAGCAAAAATGGCATAATCATTCATATTGTAATGCTTCCTTCTCTATGAGAACTAACCATTTAATGTTCCCGCCGTGATAAAAAAAGCAGCTATTAATTTGGAGGCTTGGTCAGTGTGAATGACTTACTCCTGTCTGTTATCAATTTACCAGGCTTCCCTTTCTTCTTCTGTCTTATATTGTGATCTGTTTTACACATGTAAGGACTGCCAAAGGAGACAGTACAAGAAGGTGCTATTCAGAGAAAACACAATATTGAAACCAGGACCAATTGGACACACACTATATACTCTAAAATATGTTTATTAATTAAAAAGAAATAATAACATACAATTTTTATGGCAAAACATTGACCATTGATTTTTAAATAATAAACATATTTTGAAGTATAAAGTGTGTGTGTGTCCATTTGATCCTGTTTTTGAACATTTCTATTTAAACTTCAGATGAAAAATTGTCTCTCTGATAATACTTTCTCAAAAGGCTTGATATCTGCAATTTATGATTAGGTCTTACTCTAGGCAATTACATGCATAGGGATGTTTCTTCTTTCAGGTAGCAAATACTGTAGCTACCAAAGTGCTCAGCAGTGAACCTCCTCTGCTACATCTTTACAACCATGACTCTACAATTCAACTGTCTTCTTCTCAAAGAAGAATAGGACAGAGTGGGCACTCTGGAGAGCACATTTTGAACCACTGTAATCCATGTCTTAAACCTTCAGTCCTGGTTTAACAACTGTACTTGGTATGAAACATGCTGAAACTATTATGCCATTTTTCATCTAGGTGGATGCTGCACATTGGTGGTGGTGGAGGGGAGTCCCCATTACCTGTAAAGCGCTGTGAGTGAAGTGTCCAGAAAACTGTTATATAAGTGTAAGCTATTATTATAAGGCACCCATCCACCACCACCAATGTGCAGCATCCACCTGAATGATGCGACGGCAGCCGTAGTGCACCAGAACACCCACCACACATCCGCTATCAGTGGGGAGGAGAACAGATTAATGAAGCCAATTCATACATGGGGATTATTAGGAGGCCATGATTGGTAAGGACCAATGGGAAATTTGGCCAGGATGCTGGGGTTACACCCCAGCTCTTTTTGAGAAACACCCTGGGATTATTAATGATGACAGAAAGTCAGGACCTTGGTTTTACATCTCATCCGAAGGATGGCAGCTTTTTACAATATAGTGTCCCCCTCACTATACTGGGGCATTAGGACCCACATAGACTGCAGGGTGAGCGCCCCCTGCTGGCCCCACGAACACCTCTTCCAGCAACAACCTTAGTTTTTCCCAGGAGGTCTCCCATCCAGGTACTGACCAGGCTTACACCTGCTTAGCTTCAGTGGGCTGCCAGTTGTGAGTTGCAGGATGATATGACTGCCTTATGTGCCAAAATAGCAACAAAATTTAAAAAAATTCAGACACATTAAAACCTTTAAAAATAAGTAAATAAATTAAAAGTTATTTAAGTTAATAAGTTAACAAATTAGTGGCAATGTGTGTACTAGGATACGACACAGTTTCCCTCAATAATGCTTTATTATTTTATTATTTTACTAAAACAAACCCAATGAAAAATGGGCTTTAAAAAGCATGCTTTTGCAAGCCTATTTTGTGTCTTAGGCAGATATTGAGTATGATATTTGATGCATAACAATGCTTTCTTAATGTTTGGACTAAGACGCTTGAACTTCAGACCCTCATATAGAATACATTCAGAATAAATTGAATAGAAGACAAAATCAGATATGCATGATAGATCATTCCACTTAGCCAGCAATTGCAGATCAGATGAAGTGTCTCCCATTCCAGTTCTTACTTTACCGCACTCAGACCAAGGCAAAAAAATAATACAATTTGATTAATTAGATTTCTCTGCGGAAGCATTGTTGCAAATCAGAGCTTCTGCAAAATTCTGTTTATTATACTGTATCTTCATCAGAACCTTTTCTACTGCAGAAAGCAAGCACATTATCCTCATTTTGATTCTTCAATGATCTCTTCAGGATGCTTTAGGTTAATATTGCGTAATATTGCATAACCGTGGTTTACCTTCATCTCACTCAGTTTATTTGATTTGAAATACAGATTCTGTACGAATAGGACTTTGTATGCATGTAAATGTACATTAGCTTGACTTCCTTGACACAATACAACCCTTTCCAAAAAATAAGTTTGAAACTAAAATAAGGCATATGCCGTTTAATGCAATAGCTGTTGTGAAGAATGCTGAAGCATCTTTTTTTCTAGTAGTCTAATAGCATTTCTTAAATGGTATTGAAATGAACCAAGGGATATTTCAACACTTTACCACCATTCAGTATAGCAGAAGCATTTCAGAATTCTGTGCAGCAACTGTAGTACAGGATGCTGCATTGGCTTTTACATGCATATTGATATTTGATATACAGGATTTGTATAACAGGATTGAATTATGTCCCTAACAACATCTTTCTCCATCAGCTTGACAAGAGCTTTTCCACTTTCCACGTATAGCGAACACTAGTTGAACAACAGGATTTACATGAATTGAATAGCTTTTCAAATAAGTGAAGCAGTTTGAACAGCAACTATCAAGTCTGTTTAAAAAGTAAAAGTCAAATAGCCTTTGCACCATAGTGTCAAATCTCAAACAAAGCTATTATATTTTAACAATAAACCTCACAAACATTAGGTAGCAAATCATGCAAGATATGCAGTGGTTTAAGTTATGTATGACATTATGTACACACTGTCTGAAATTATATAAAGAGCGAAACATTAAAAAGAATCCTTTGATTAAGCCAATACGTATTGGCTTAATTACATAAATATAATGGAGTCTCTTTATACAGGACTTGTGATAACATGTAGTTCAAGATACAATATAAATTGTATATACCTATACATATTTTAAATTATTTTTATGAATAATAAAGTCTTGCATTTCTAAATCAAATTTGAAAAAGATATCCGAATTATACAACCATCTTAATCTGATTAAGCACAATAAGCACAAGGTTCAGTGGATTTTTTCTCCAGAACTCAATTTCCTCTCAAGGTTTCTGAATGTAACAGTAAATGCTGAATGTTACAAATATAGCAAGAGAGTAAAAGGCTTTAAGAGACATTCCATGTACATACTGCACAGTGCATAAGGTCCAAAGAGGCTCCCAGCTTTTAAATTATTAATGTAAGAACTATTAGTATTTGTACATTTCCTAATCATATTTTGTATTCGACATACACTTTTCAAATTGAAAAGCATGCAGCGATTCTGACCTGAGAATGCAAGCATTTGAGTTTTAGAGGTCAATAATCCCTCCATTAGCATCTTTTTCAGGAGCACAGATCTGCAGGCTTTGCTCCAATGCATTGTGTATAAAGCTATCTGAAAGGCACACAAGGGAAATCTGTATTTTTAGACAAAAGAGGTTTAATGTTTTTTTTGGAAGTGAGTGCATCTAGCACAATCAACCTACAGTAAAATCAGTAAATAGAACAAAGCCATCAGTTTGATCCAAGTTTTTGGATCTCAAAAGCATGATGTTTAGGGGAAGAATAAAAAATCCATGTAAGAAATTAACTTTTCATTTAATACTGTATGTGTATGAGCTGCTAAGGTTCAACACTGTTATTACTTGCTCCAGTGTACATAGTGCAGAATTAGCTGAATCCTATAAGCAAAGAAAACAACAGCAAATAAAATACTGTACCTTGCTGTAAATACTGTACCAGAATGGGTTTCCTATTAAAATCATTTGTATTTATAAAACTATGCATTGTCTGTTGAACCACAAGAACCTTATTTTTAAATAAAGAAAAAAATTAAAGGTGATAAAAAAGGGAGATTTGGTTGTGTAAAGTGAAAAGACCTCAACATTCCAAGACTACATTTTGTCCCTTAGCTGTCATCTAAAGCAATAAAACAGAGCTTTTAGTTTATTGTACTAACAAATAGTCTGTAGTACAATCTGTATTAAAAGGTAAATTCCTGCCATGAACTACTTATGATTAATACGTAGACAATTTTAAGCACTAAAGAGCCAAATAAATAGAGATATTATTAATAAAGTTTATGGAAACATTCATTAAGTGTTTTTTCACTTTTTGAATCTAAAAGCCTGTTGTATTCTGTAATTAAACAGTATCAATGCTAACAATGACTGATGTATTTTCAAACTTTGTATCTTGTATCTTTATAATTCATAATATAAGTGGGTAAGTATCTCACAGAACCAACAGCTTAACCAAATGACACCGTTTTAAAATTTTTGTAAACAAATTTACAGAAGGCTATGTTTTATATTCCTATCCTACATTCTTCTCTGCTTTCTCTTGCAGGGAACCAGACAGGGCTGTTAAAAGGAAGTTGGTAAGGGAAAGGAAAACAAGCCTAGACAAGACTCTAATCCACTTTCTCTTCACACATGGACAATGAATGTGGCGACACTCAAATGACAAAGGGGAAGATCAAGTTCAAGTTCAAGTTCAGTTTTATTTTTTTAATTCCAGCCATATACAGTACAAGTATACAGTGGATAAAATATCGTTCCTCCTGGTCCATGGTGCAAATACATAGACATTGTAGACAGGATACAAATAGAGCAAAGTGCAAATAGTGCAAATTACTAAGACAAATACATAATACAATATACACAAAAACACTGGGGGAACCCTGTTTCTGGAATTGGAGTGGGTGCAAGTAGATTCCAGGGTGTTAAAGAGCCTGACAGCCTGCAGGAAAAAGCTGTTACAGAGTCTGGTGGAGCTAGCCTGTATACTGCGACCTGGAACAACTTTTAGCACCGTTTTTTCCAGACCAGGATCAGCTGCTTCGTCCGTATGCACTGCCATTTGGTTACCAAGATGCCATCTTTAAGATGCCTTCTCAAAAGAGTCAGTTCTTCCCTAGTAGTTCCTACCATTTTCTAGTAAAAAACCAGTGAAGATAGCAATCAGGAAATGACTGGTACCTGGTCTTAAACCTTTCTTTCAGAAGGTTCTGCTGTGATAGAGTGCTTTTTTGTATGTACAGTATGTGACTGATGTGTTTTCAGATGTAAGTGGCAGCACTGTTCTGATGAGCCCCAGGAAGGTCATCAACAATTCTCAGATTACTGTCTCTCAGTCACCTTTTACAAGTGAATTTAACTGCAGCCCCCCAAAAAATCCAATCTGCAGGGCTGGTTTGCCGCTGAGATTGATCATAAGTTGTCGGATTCATTTTTAAAAGATGGTGCTTATAGAAAGACACAGCTAGCCATCATCATGATAGTGCAGAAGCTGTCTGGACAGATGCATGTTTTCTTTAATTTTCAAGCTGGTCTTGTAAGGTTTGAGTCAGAGAAGCAGGCTAATGTAAGGAGCATTGGAAACTCCTGTGGGATTCCAGAAACAGGACCAGAGGCTGCCAGCAAAAAAGTTCCTTCCAGCAACTGAACAGTCCTTAACCTTCCCAGTGCCTGGAATGGATCAAATATTAGAATGCTGGCTCACAGACTAATGGAAAGATTCACTAGATGGAGAATTGTTGTTTGCCACAGGCGAAAGTTATTTGTAAGTGTTGGATTTGGAGAGCCTATAAGCTGGTTCAAAGTTTGATGTAATCCAGGTCAACCCTCCTCACCCACATGCACACACACTTTCGCTTTGAAAGACAGCAATGTGTTAATGCCATTAACACATTGAAGATGCTGTTAAAGATGCCATATTGACATCTTTAAGAAAACACTGCGTGGGTGAGTAAATGCTATCCTGATATGTAAATAAGCATACATTTCTTGATATTTTTGGAAAGGATTTAATCTCAGAAATTTAATTGCTTAAATTTAATCACATTATGATTTTTATTTCACTTACTGAAACATAAATCTGTGGAGCAACAACTCTTTTTTGCTAGATTTTACCTTACTTGACATATTTGAAGACTCCCAAAGTTAAGACTGCAAAACTCAATGGATTTCTGTATGCTGATGGATTGTGGTTAAAAATATATTGAATGTTGAAGGTAAATCTTTCTGAACATGGACACATTAAAAGGAGGTATTATGTAATTAGTAAGTGTAGGTTCAAGGTGAATAAAAATGTACATACTCATTTCAATAGAAACTAATCACTCTATACATAGTTTCAGAAAAATTAAAATGCATGGGTTTTTGATAGTGATTAAATGTTTTTAGCATCCTTCTGATTAATTGGTCAGTCATGAAATATGATTGACTGTGATACACCTGGGTGACTTTGATTATTGCATACACACTACAGTAAATCACCTCATTAGTGAGTAAAAGGATTGGGCATGGGTAATGACATAACGTTTTGAATGTATGGCCTTGTGAAATTCAAGAAAGAAAAACAAAAAAAGGAAACAATACACCACACTTTCTCAAAGAATGAAGCCTTTTCTCATCTGAGTGCTGGAGCCTGGAATACTGTATGTCAGTACACTGTAACTTGGTGTCTGGGGTGTTCTCAGCCAGTACAGAATGTCAATGATAGGCTGTGATCTGGGAGACTCCGGGTTACAACAAAGATCAATGGGGAGGTCCACTTTTGATGATCTTGGCAGGAGTAACATAACATAACATCACTTTATTAGCCCCTATACAATTTCTTGCATTAGGAATTTGTCTTTTTGCATACCCAGCTTGCTCTCCATGAGACACACAGACAGGGAGAGAAGCTTGGAGTCAGAGCACAGTCAGCCATTGTATAGCACCCCTGGAGCAGTTGGGGTTAAGGGCCTTGCTCAGGGGCCCAACAGAGTAGGATTCCTCTGCCAGCTGCAGGATTTGAACCAGCAACCTTCCAGCTACAGGCACAGATCCTAAGCCACAGAGCCACTGCTCCACCCAGTGCCTAGTCAGTACAGAACTGTACTTCTTGTGATTGATGGAAACCTGACTGCGTGGCTCTAGGTTTATCTAGTCCTGGAACTTCACCTGCTACCCTTCCCCTGGGCTCATCCTCACACTGTAACACTATTACATCCTCCAAGGTAACACCAGAAACATGAGGATGTGCTTATGCTGGTGTCATCATGGTGAATGTAACAGACAGGCTGTGATAAGATAAGATAACATCACTTTATTGGCCATATACAATTTCTTGTATTAGGAATTTGTCTTTTTCGCATACCCCAACTTGCTCTCAAAGAGAGACACAGACAGGGAGAGAGAAGCTTGGGGTCAGAGCAGGGTCAGCCATTTATATGGTGCTCCTGGAGCAGTTGGGGTTAAGGGCCTTGCTCAGGGCCCAACGGAGCAGGATTCCTCTGCCGGCCGCGGGATACGAACCGGCAACCTTCTAGCCAACCTTCCTTGTGGGATGATCTGCGATGACATGTGTCATCTAGGGTTCAGAAACCAGTGAAAATCTACGATACGATAGCATCGGCAGTAAAATCATGCACCACAGATATGCAGCTTGCTTTTCTTCTAATGGTGGGCAGACATGCTTACTTTAACTTTTACAGTTACTGTTACTTTTACAGTATGCCTTCTGCAAATGAACACTATTCTGCTGATGAACTGTTAATTAGCATGATGACTCTACCCATGTCATATCTGTTTAATAAAATGCTGTGTGCCTGCTAAAAAAGATTTTGACATTTTCCTAGTAATAACTTTAGGAATGTGTTGAAGGTCCAAGTGGTAAATGACTTTGCTTAATATGCATATAGATAGCTTTTATTAGTCCAGATTTAAAAAAGTTTTCAGACACAGATCCTATTTTAAGAATTGTTAATGATCATTTTTGTTACACAGATTAGTCACTTACTGCATAATATATAATATATATATAATATTATGCCAGCTTTGCCTGGAGATGGCAAGCCGCCAATAATAATAATCCCACCATTTTAAGTGACAAAGTATCAGAGGACACAAATGCAGTAAGAAGCTTAAACATGTAAGTGTAGATAAGCAACTGATTCTGTCAGATAAGAGCAAGAAAAAATCCTGACAAGAGATCAGCAAGCTTGTACTGCTGCTGGGGCCCAGCAGGAGTTTACAGTGTGCCAAAAAAGAGAGAGGAGTGGGAGTAGAGAGGTGCTGGGAGGTGCTGTCAGAGAAGAAGAGCTGCCAAAGTCCCTGTGGGGGGTTAATAGCCTACTATATAGTTACACAATATAGGCTTCCCCACTTGAGTTTCATCCAACTAATACAGTTCACCAGATTTCACTGAAGTTTATGGTGATGCCAACCTCTATGGTTTAACTGTACTGAGTTATGTTACCACTGCACAGAAACTGTACTTTCTTAGCTTATTTCATATAAAGTTAGGATCTCCAAACATCGCCCTGGGGAGCCTTAAACCTGCACGTTTTATGGGTCAGGTCAGCTCTTTCTGGACATTGGGAACTCCTGTAAGTTACATTGGTGAAATACTGTAATTCACGATTAACTAGACAACGAGGGTTGTTTCAAACCTTGGTCCTGGACAGCCACAGTCCAACAGGTGTTAAAAGTCATCATTACATCACCAATTCTTTAATACAAGGAAGGATGGTAAACACAATGCAGGTGGCTCAACTTTGGAGTTCTCCAGGACCAGGAGGTAAATAAAAAGGCAATTGATGGAAAACAACTGGCAGAGCTTTGACTGAGGTTTCCAAACTGTCAGGTTAAATTTCAGTACAGTACATTCAATCTTTTCTGTAGAGGCTTGCGCCTTGAATTGATCTTGATGCTATTATCAGTTAACAAGAAATCAATATACAAGTAATTCTAAGATAATTGTTAAATGAGTTGGGTTCAAATTTTATTAATTGTGGAATTTGTTTAATTAAAAACATATTGTGGTAGTGCATACACTGTATTTTGTAGGTAGTCGTATGTAATGTAATTTTAACTTGTTGTTTTGCTCTGCTGTAGTATTGTGCAGATTCTAACATCAGTCGGCTACTTGTAATTTTTTATGTCTCACGACTGTATTGTCTATATAATAGTTCAGGTGGGTAGCTGCGTCAGCATGCGTAGGCTGCACTTTATAAGCTAGCCTTTGTCTGTAATGCAGATCAACACCGGTTATAAGGGAATAAGTAACGATATTTTAGCTAAAAACCTCCAGCTCGCTTACAATTGGACGAGACTAATGAGATTGTTTACCTCACTGCAAACAAACAGTAATTTAGTACAAAGACAGCATATGCAGTGTATTAATAATATCAAGCGTTAAAATGGAATTACTATTTAGCTTTCAGAATTGTTATTTAAATTAAAAACGAACGTTGGATTGCAGAGACCTGACAATTTTACTTTGCAGCAGTTTCTTTTATTTTGCTTTCTTCTACGACCGTTAGAGGTCCTCATTCAACCACAATCTCATACGCATCAAGTAAATCCAGGCTTGCACAAGAAAAAGATACAACTATGCCAACACAACTAACAAAGAGTGGGCTGAAAAGACGTGAAACAAAATCAAAAGCAAAAAAAGAAATGCTAAATTAATGTTAAAAGCGAAGTGACAGATTTATTGTAACGTTTTCTGTAAGGCGAACGCTTCCACAGTCATCAACAACAGCATCTTAAAGGACGAAAAAAAAAATTAACACCAAGCAAAGGCAAGGCTGATGCTCACAAGATCGTTAAAAGTAGCGCACCGCTATCTTTCTTGGAACTCTAAGCACCTGCCTTATTTATATAGTCAAAATATATAATCTCAAAAATAATAATATTAATCCGTCTCCGATTTGGCAATAGATGTGAGGAACAAGTGCATATGAATACGCTTCATATGTAAAAAAAAAAATCATATTTCTTTCTGTACAATTAAAACAATGTATACGTCAGAATCCAAGTGTGTACAGCTGGATGCTCTGAATGCAACGTCTCCGTAATGTAACTTGGAAGAGAACAGAGCTCGGTGACCTCACACACAGATTCTTTGGAACTGGGAAGAAGGTTGCACATTACTGGATTTGTTCATCATCCTCCTCGTTATAATTGCTGTTCTCGTTATCATCCGATTTTCGCAGCTAGGTGGGATTAAGTATTTTGTGCTCTTCTCAGATTCACTTTGTTAAAAGAGCGCTCCAGTCATTTCATTTCATCATCATTGGAGATGATGATGACCCTACCTTACTGTGGTCATTGGCTGTTTCACCTTTCTACCAGTTTCATTTCTTTCAAATCACAGAGACTAACTTTTGTGTGGATACATTCAACCTGGAAGTTAAGTCAAACAGCTTATTCCTAAAACGTTGATTTCGAATTCGTTTGCACCTTTCCCAACGCGTTGAAGGAGACACGGATAATTACTCGCCGATGTTGGAATTATTAGAGGGGAGAAGATTTAAAAGCTTAATGCGGAAAAGTGTTACGGTGTGTGGACAAATTAAGGTTTCCATTAACAGTTTTTCTTAAATTTCACGGACGACGGTAACATGCAGAAGAGCTCAGTCAACTACAAAACCATGGGATAGAGAACAATATCCCCTCTATATGGAAACAGTGCAGGGTCAGAGTGATAACCCAATCCGAATAAAAAATAAAAAGTAAGATGTATTTTACTGTTACTATTAATGACGATTATGATAAGTGGGCAGTAAGTGCAGGTAGGTTTAATAATCATTAATGATTTTTTCTCCTTTTGCATGTAATATGATGGATTTAATCACGATTTATTTTTAAATATATTATGTATCTGACAATGCCTAGATATGAATTTAGCAAAAGACACCTAATTGGGAACGAACAAATAAAAAAAGGGTGATAGACTTTTAACGCACGACTGGCCGATCAGAAATGGAATTTACATGAGACGCAGCAGTAGTCAAAAACCGAA
Source organism: Atractosteus spatula (assembly GCF_055471065.1). NCBI lineage: Eukaryota > Metazoa > Chordata > Actinopteri > Semionotiformes > Lepisosteidae > Atractosteus > Atractosteus spatula. Next base: position 28,615,129 of record NC_142719.1, read on the forward strand.
ATTAATTTAACAGATACGGGACTGAACGCCACAGTTTTTCTATGCTATCCGATTATTTACTGGCGTAAAATGGAGAGTGAAACTGCAATTATGTCGTCAAGAAATGTCGCAAGGCACCACTTAAACTTCGTAAACACAAAGGATTACAGGAAAATCACAAGAAGAAAGGAGACAGCATAACTACTGTACATCTCGAAAAAGAAAATTTATGTTACGATGTTATACTGTATTCTTACTATGCCATTGAAAACAAAATAACATACAATAATAAAACAGAGTCAAACTAAAGTAACAGCTCTGAACGTGTTCTCGTCAATGACCCAGAAAATACATGTACAGTACCACGTTCTGGCTTAAAACAGTCGGTTGTCTGCGGCCAGAGAAGCTGGGAAAGTGATCAAACGGACACGCCTCGACGGTCATTAACATGGGCAAATCAGATAAATGCAACGCAAATATGATCAATAGACTATTTCGATAACCTTATATAAAAGTCTAATAACTGCCTAAGCCACTCTGCTAAATACATCAGAGGGAATTTGCAGTGATTATAATGCTGGATAACTAGTTCAAACTGATGGACAGGAAAAAGAATAATATAAGCACCAACTAAACAAGAGATTTCTTCAAAAATAGGATGGTGGGATTCAGATGCTTTCCTGTTGTTGGTTTGTTTGTAAAGGTTCTTCTAAGCAAACTGTTGTCAGAAAATTGTTTTCTGGTGAAGGGAAGGAAGCATTTTAAAAAGAATAATGCAATAAGCAATTGCTGAAGCTGAAAGCAATGCTGCTAGGGCAACAAGGCAAAATAACCTCTAGGGTCATTGTTGAACCCTCATGCCTTTTGGTCGCTGTTTTACATTAAAAACTTTTTTCCACCAATTGGAGTTATGAGGTGATTTCTGCTTCCAGAGGTGAAAGGATGGATTTTAACATCACCACCGTCATCGACAGCGATATTTCAGAGAGAGACTCGTCTGCTCGAGTCTTGACAGGCTGTTTCCTGTCTCTGCTCATACTGTCAACTCTATTGGGAAACACACTGGTCTGTGCGGCTGTTACCAAGTTTCGTCATCTGAGGTCCAAAGTCACAAACTTTTTTGTGATATCCCTGGCTGTATCAGATCTGCTTGTGGCAATTTTGGTGATGCCTTGGAAAGCCATTACAGAGATCGCTGGTTTTTGGCCCTTTGGCTCATTTTGCAATATTTGGGTGGCTTTTGATATTATGTGCTCCACAGCCTCCATTTTGAACTTGTGTATCATCAGTGTGGACAGGTATTGGGCTATATCAAGCCCCTTCAGGTATGAGAGAAAGATGACCCCCAAAGTGGCGTTCATTATGATAAGTGTAGCATGGACACTGTCAGTGCTCATTTCTTTCATCCCTGTACAGCTCAATTGGCACAAGGCTCAAACAACAAGCTTTTCTGAACCAAATGTCAGCTATAGGGGACTGCCGCTGGACAACTGTGACTCTAGCCTGAACAGAACATATGCCATCTCTTCTTCCTTGATCAGCTTTTACATTCCCGTCGCCATCATGATAGTCACTTACACTCGGATTTATAGAATTGCCCAGAAGCAGATCAGGAGGATTTCTGCCTTGGAGAGAGCAGCAGAAAGTGCCAAGAACCGTCACAGCAGCATGGGAAACAGCTCCAGCATGGAGACCGAAAGCTCGTTCAAGATGTCCTTCAAAAGAGAAACCAAAGTTTTGAAAACTCTGTCCGTGATAATGGGGGTCTTTGTGTGCTGTTGGTTGCCATTCTTCATTCTGAACTGCATGGTGCCCTTCTGTGAACACACCTTGCCAAGCGGCAATGATTTTCCTTGCATAAGTTCCACCACCTTTGATGTCTTTGTCTGGTTTGGATGGGCCAATTCCTCACTCAACCCTATCATTTATGCCTTTAATGCAGACTTTCGCAGAGCTTTCTCAATTCTCTTGGGATGCAACAGACTTTGTCCCACCAGCAATGCTATCGAGACTGTCAGCATCAACAACAATGGAGCACCTCCGCCTTCTTTCCAGTATCAGCCAAAGGGATACATCCCCAAAGAGGGGAATGTGACCTACCTGATTCCTCATTCCATACTCTGCCAAGAGGAGGAATCCCCCAAAAAGGATGAAGAGGCTATTGGAATTAAGACACTGGAGAAACTGTCTCCTGCAGTGTCAGGTAACTTGGACAGTGAGGGAGATGTTTGTTTGGAAAAGATAAACCCTACAACTCAGAATGGGCAGCACAAAACATGAGCAAAACACAAAACCTGCAGAACGTCTTGAGAAATACCTTAGCCTGTTGAACTGATCAACAACAATCTAACCCTTAAGTGACTTGAACATTAACTAGAATGAGTGCAGATTTTACAAAAAAAAATAACACTGAGGACCTTAAAACCCTGTGTAGTAATCAAACTGAAATTTAAAGAATGTTCAAAAAGAAGGCACTTTATTCAGAAAAACTATCTGCAAAACACTTTATACGTCTGTTAAAAATAAAATGAAAGTTAAGACAACTAATTAAAGAAAGTAAAACATAATTTTTTTAATTAATAAAAACATTCAACAATGTGCATGTGTAGAGTTACAGTAATAATAAGTGAAACTGGCTGACCATGAAACAAGGGGTCACCCGGACATAGCAAATTAGCAAGCTATTCATGTCCTGTAGGTAATTTAACAGTACTTAAATATAGAGTATATTTTAAATACGTTTTTCCTACTTCTAGGTTAAATGGTTTGGAATATTTTGATGTGAATTGCAGTATGTACTTAATATTTATTTTTGTATTTATTTTCAATTAAAATGATTTCACACCAAGTTATTGCTAGTTTGCTAACATTACAGTACTTAGTATTAGTATGGGCTTATGATATACTGTATGTAATTAAACTATAACCTCTCCTATGACCTTATTCACCACAAAAGAGATTAAGTACTTAGGTCTACACATTTATGCACATACTAAATTTGAATATTTTAGTTATTTTCTGTATGAATTTTCCAGATCATACTCGGAAAGTGATTGCTGTTCAGATTTATTGTCATTATTTTTATTTAGATTTATGTATACTGTATAGTGAACCAGTCCCAACATTCCTGTAACAAACTGTGTGCGATAGCCTGTTTAAATAGCACAGTACTTGAAAACAAATAATTTGTAATGTAACCTGTGCTCTAAATGGCTTTTGAGAGACTAAGGTAACTCACATTATCCAAGCAGATATACTGTAAAGTGCTATCTCGGAGACAGTCTTCTATGGAACAGAGCTCCCTTTATCTTTTTTGTGTTTCAGTGAAGAGTAAGACACCTACATTTAAAACCAATCAAAGACAGCAAAAACAAAACAAAAACCCCCAGCTGAGACTTTCCTAGAGTAAGATGCCACAGAAACAAAGAAATCTCTTGATGAAAAATAGTAACACTTGTGCTCTCTGGTTTATCACAGCATAACTCACTGTTTTTCAAACTTCACATTTTGTCACTTCATTACAGTGTGAATATGTGAACAAGATGAGAATTATTAACTCAGTCATAAATAATGTATCACCTAACATACTTCAACTAAAAATATATGACAGTTTTTTTTTCAGATTATGATCAGCTACTGCTACTGTTATCTTTATTAATTGAATGCTAAAATATAACGTAACTTACAATGATTTTGCTCTGGATTTGTTATGAACTTGGTTCTTTGCTAGCAGACCCATTCCATTGTTACTGAAATAGCTTTTTGCTTTTTGTTACGTTGTGTTTTTACCAGATAGAGCAAATCCAGTAATACTTCAGTATACTGGGTACACATTCATGCACTGTATAAACACCTCATAACCTCTAATACACGTAGAACATGAATACTAATACTGTAAGTGTCACTAACCTGGTAGTAAGTGGCCCTTACTAATGATAAATGGCATAGTTATTAACTGAAGTCAAATACTTATCATTTACAACAACCTTATTTAGGAGCCCTTCATTGTTTACAACTGTGTTCATCATACACATATAAAGAATGATTTGCACCCCCTAAAACAAAGTTCTTTATTACCACAACCTTTTTGGACAATATTGTTTGTGATGAAATTAACTTCAGTGCTGCAGGCAGTTAAGTGAAAAGATTGATTTGCTGTAAAATCAGATTATTGTTTAGAATAACCTCATGAAGAGAATGTGTGCTTTCGTAGCTTGTGATTATGAGACCTAAGAAAGAGATAGACATTTTGTAATACATTTTGTATTGTAGAAGTGACGTTTGAAATATAGTATTACAGATGAGAAACTACAATTCAATAATTTGCACATTCAGATATCCTTAGCTTTTTGTTTGACTGCTAAAAGGGGACTTCAGCTTGTATAAAAGTATATTCAAAATATATAGTAAATGTATTAATACAGATTTTCAATGAAACACACATTTGTAGTATATAATGTGAATACCTTTTTTACAATATGCATGGTTTGATAATCTATTTGAATTATGCTATATACTTTACAAATTATAACATTTTATGTACTGTAAATTAACACCATTAAGTACTATCAAATTTTAGGGTAAGTTTAAGTGTTAAAAAAAAGTGAAGCGTATACTTCCCTCAGTAACAGAAAAGATTGTTTGAAAAGGACGTAATTCTGTAACAGTTCATGAAATTCCAAAGACCATATGAGAAGAAAATGATCCATATATATATAAACCATTTTCTTCTCATTTCTATCCCAATCCTTCTCAAATTTGTATATCTATTTACATGTTAATGCTTAAGAGTAACCTATCTTGTGTCTCCTTTTGAAATTGTATATTCTGTTGTCACACAAGGTTTGTACTTCTGGTGTCTTGGATAATGCGAGTTAAAATATAGAAATCTCATAAAGGCTTTTATTTCAAGGATGATATTATAGACATTCAGGCTTCATCTTCAAAGTATTAGATTACTAAATTCTCAGTGACATCCCTACCTCAACCTTCAACAACATAATTGTGCTATTGCATAAAAATAAGTATTGTACAATGTTGAAATGTAGAAGTGAACGCAAGTGCTTTGCATCTGAAGATTCATAAATTTGTGTAGCAACTTATATGTGCTGTCTTAAGTGTGAGTTTGTAATAAGTCAGGGTATTCATTGCCTGAAGTACATCTGGCAAGCTGTAACCAATGGCAAAAGCAAAATATTACGACTTCTTTTCCCAATTTACAATTTGTGTCAGAGTTTTGGAGTCTCTTACTGTCTGCAGAATAAAAGTATATGTTTATTCTAGGTCAATGCATTGAATATTGTTCTTAAATTTGCTCTTCAGTGTATGCCCAGTTGTATTTTGCTCATTGCAGGATACCACTTGTTTTAGGAGGATCAATGGCAATGGATTTCAGATGGACAGTGCCATCCTACATCAGCCTAACTAATTCATTTAACACTGAAAAAAACCCAACAGATTTCAGATAAAAATCCAGAGCAATTACAATTATTCAAGTTTAAATACTGCTTCACCCATGAATGATGTAGACTATTTAGTAAATCTGTCAGTAAACAGGGCTGGTTTCAAGATAACAGTCAAATTGTAAAAGTTGATGGTTCTATAATGTCTTAAAATAATTGCTAAACAATGTGAGAATAGTAAAGTAAACTTAGAATGACTGCTGCATATTTAAAAAACATGTCTTTAGGATTGGATCAGAAAAATAAAGTGCTTTAGCACTTCAGAATTGAAGGATATGCCTTTTTTTGTAAAAATAAATACCATGGCTTCTATACATGTGAGCTTTTGGTCCAAACCTGTGCAGGAAAAAGTTGGAACCAGCTGAAAAAAGGCTATTTCATTGGAACCCATAATGACAACTGCAGCTTGAATAATTATGGCTTGACTATTTAATGCTAGGAGTTTATGAAGACAAATGATTCCTAACCACTGACACTCAAGCAGAGAGAAAGCAACAATATGGACCACAGAATTGGAATAAAATGTGTTGGGATGTCTTTGTCCTGCTTTATTAGAGTTTTACCATGTTTTTTAAAGTGCTGTTGGTTCTTTCTTTTGGAAGGTCAAGATGCTTAATTGCCTTTCATTTTACACTAATCAGATTTTGTACAGTGTTTGACATTAATTAAATTGTATTGTTATAGAAAAATAAGCAAATCTGTGATATTAATTTTATTGAAATAAATATTTAAGGTACAACAAATTATGAAAATCATAAAACTTTTAATGATGGATATTACAAGGTAGAAAGAGAAAGATCTTTATTTTTTTTAAAGATGTGCATACATAAACTCATTGACATTCTTAGAGATTGTTTCCCTGCATCTCTATTTAGACGAGTTTTATGTTGTCTACAACTTTATGCCAAAAAGAACATGCTTGATCATAATATTTGAAAATGTAAATAAGATTAAACCTTACTTCAAAAGTGATTCAGAATTGAAATTCACATGATGTATCATTTCTCTTAGTGACTAATTAGAAAGTTGTCCACCAGTACCTCTGTTGTCAGAGTACAACAGTATGTTTTCTGTTAACTGTAGCTTTTGCATTTCTTTTCAAAAGCTGTCCTTTCATCTTGGACGGTTTCTTTTGAGAGGAGTACTGTTTGTACCGAGAGATGCAGTACATGAGAGCATACAGACGTGAAAGCCATTCAGCTCATTTAATTTTATTAAGTGTTGATAATTTGGTGATCCAAGGATCTGAGGCAGTCATTACTATAAATATCCAGAGAATCAGCTTCAGTGACACATTTCCAGAAACTTTTCCAGACATCCAGCTCCCTCTTCGTAAAGAAGTGCCACTTATAGTCAACCTCAAGACTTAAGGTTCCTTTTAATTTCCATTTGTGTACTCAGGTCCTTGTTTAAATGCTGTAATTGAAGTCATCAAGTTGATTAAGTTTGTCAATGCCTTTTAGGATTTTGGATCCATCAAGTCTCCTCCTAGTTTTTACAGTTTAACACTGAATCAGTTTTGTTTCTTTATAGATGGCAAAATAATTAATAAGGTAAACTGAAACATGGCAGTAATTCCTCTCAATAAAGCAACTGTGAATCTCTATGATTGATGTGTTGAATTCAGAAGGCAAGACTGAGAATTATACATCTTAATACAGTATACAGTATGTAAAAGTTTCATTGTTTTTTTCATGTAATTTCAAGGCATCTCTTTCGTTTGAAAAATAACAATGCAGAGTATGACTGGCCAATACAAAAACAGCTGGACACAGGAGAAGCATAAGATTGTCAAATAACAAGGGCATGCTCTTTCAGCAGAATCATTGTGTATTTTCAACTATAACAATGACAACAGTCCAGTATCTATCTTAGCTGTTGCTCTTGTAGTTCCATATACCAATATAAATATGGGACTGGATTTTCAGAATTTCTAGGATTTTGAAATCAAACAATGATCTATGAGTAAAATCATGAACATAACGGCATTAGTAGTTTTGATATTATAACTATGGGCTGGAATGAAGTGCCATAAAAATAAAAGAACTGTGCTTATTTTTAATTCATTGATTTTTTGGGATTCTGGTTCAGAGAAAGAAACTGTCTTCACACAGTCGTCATCACTCAAGCACATGATGCAACATACCAAGGTGTTGGGCAAGACCTTATGAAAAATGTAGTAGTGCCATTCAAAAGCTTGAAGTGCTCATGGAAAAAAAAATGAAACTACTATGATCTTAAAAGCCTGGTGATATGATGTTTGTTAAAATCAGTCCTCCCAAGGACACTAGCTAAATTGGATTTTAATGTAAAAATCTAAAGAATGAGTTAATGACCTGCCTCTAGGCTGCGCTTTGCTTGGTTAGAAGGGCTTCATTATACAGTAAGTACCGAAATGGGATTATATAACTATACAATCTGTGGAACTTCACAACACCCCAGTCTTGGCAGTATCAGATGTTGGATGTTAGTAACGTTGCACAGTGTGCTTCATCTCAACAAGAGTGAGGTGCATCATTTGTGATAGCTTCTGGTTAGGCCTCTTCCTGCCTGTTGGAAAGGACATTTAATGGTAATCACAGTGATAAAAGACTTACATTTTTCACTCACTTATAAAGTCAACCATCCAAGAATTTTGGTGGCGGAATAACTGGAAATACTAATAATCCCTTTCATTTATATAATGATTCTCATCCAAAGGATACCAAAGAACTTTACATATAGGAGGAGATCACTTTATCCACCACTGGGTGATGTGCAGCAGTCAGTTCCAACAGCCTTGCTACAGAGCAGATCTACGTTACTTTGTAAAATGAGGTCCTCTAGATTGTACCAAGCTGGAATAGAATTTATTCAGAACACCGCAATTAACATCCCTAATCATACAAACAATATCATGGGATCTTAAATTACCATGGAGACAGACATTGGTTTAACATCTCTAAAGAGGGGCCTTCTGCATTAGCAGTGTCCCCAGTACCTAAACTGGGGTGTTGGTTTGGGAATTCTGGTCCAGAAGGAAGTTATTTACTGGTACACCAACACTACAGGAGGAAAGATGGCTATATTTACTTAGTTATGTATTTATGTGGCTTTTTGTGTTGTTTCACAAAATAATACATGACACAGAATAATAAGATTGAATCGATGTCTCCTATCACAACATTTTAAGGCGAATTACGAAATACTGTAATATGAACAAACAGTTGCCTTCTGAAAATTAAATCTCAAAAGGACAAAAAAGGTTGAGGGCTAATTTGTCAAATTTGTTCATATCTCACGGTTATTTCGAAAGCTATTTTATGTGTCATTTTGAACTAATTAATGTAAATCTGTGATAAACATTGACTTACAGTATTGATAATCATTCATAAACATTGATTAAACATAATAGGAGGGATTAAACATAATAGTGATTTTCTGTGTCAGATGAATTGAAGATGATAAAAACCCTTTGTATAAAATTCCTGACCTACAGTATGTGCTATAGTATTTCATTTATGAGTTCCATTATCCTTTGACAAAATACACTACACATTTGAGTTTGCTTTAAGGATTATCTTATGCATGTATATCCTTAGCATATGTAAGTTTTTTAGACCAGGACATCACCAGACTGGTGCACCTGCTAGTGACATTGATAAATGTTTAGTCCATTTTAGTAACTGACTTATTCATGCGATAAAGCAGGTTTTAGCTGCAGAACAATTCCTGATATGGGGAAGCTAAACTGGAATTTTTAAAAAAACTTTCTGTTCCTGTGCCATTTCCTCTCACTTTCTCTTCAGAAAGTCATGTCTCCATTGAGAGCTGCTAGGTCCAATTTGCCACTTCATATATTCTCTAATGGAAAATAATAGTATCCAGAAAAAACAATAAATTTGATTCCTTTTTTCACATAAAGGAACAAGGGGAAAATCTGTGGAAGTGTACTAAAGTTACGTGTCATAAAGTCACACTCTTTTATATTGATTTCAAATTGTTTGTATTTTTAGTCCACATAAATAGGGTGACAGTTGCTGCCTCACAGCTCTAGGTCAAGGAATGGATTTCTGAGACTTCAGACTGTCTATAGGGGCGTTTGCATGTTCCCCCACATTCAAATTGGTTTTCTTCTGGTGCTTCTCTTTCCTCCTACAGTACAAAGATATGCTTACTAGGTTAATTGCACTGTTAAGATGTTCATGTGTGATTATGTATCCTCTAATGGAGCGGCATCATGTCCAGGATATATTTAGCTGAAGCAAACGTGCTATCATTAATGATATGCTTCCTGCTTCTTTGCATGAAATGTGATCAGCTTTTTAGAGCTTGTAACAGCAGGGCCCTCATGATATTGAGAATTTAGAGGCCTGAGCAGTGACCTTATAGAAATAAGAAAACCAAAAAAGTGTGATTGTGAACCTTAATGGAGCAAGTAATCTGCTTATCATCTTAATCAATACACTGCAGAGGTATTCATGTAATGCACCATTACCTCTGATGTTTAATGGGGTCACATACAATCCTCTCACATAATTTCCTCTGGATTGGCTGTTCCCAGGTATGACTGTAAGAATTTCTGTCTGAAAGGGGATTAAAATACATTGAGCAGCACACTGAAAAAAAAGCCGTAATTGGACTCGTGAAAGGGTGGCTTATGTTCCATCATAATTACTATTTGGACTCTTTTCCAACTGTTGACTGCTTCACTAGAATGCTGTGTTCTATTTTGATGATGGCTATCATCTTAATTGCTGTAACAAAGAGCTTATGATGTTGACAAGTTTTTAAATTCATCTGCCAGTGAATTGAACGGCCATTACTCATCAAAGGACAAGGGGGACCATTTTATTAAATAGTCTGTCTTGTATACAGTAATAGAGGAAATAAAGAGAAGAAACTAGATACTCCTGCCATGCTTTCTTTCATTCTAGTACCTATACGTGTATAGGATTTTTATATGTGATGCAATGAAAACAAGGGGCCAAAAGAGTTTTTTTAAAAAAACAAAATTCCAAAGTTTTTCACTCCATAGTGACTGGAACTCAACCTGTTTGAGAGATGTTTACATACATAAAATTGGCTATAAAAATCCTAAGGTTGTAATAATTTACTCTGCTCTAAATGTTAAAATATTTTATTTTAAGGGGAAATGTTCTATATTGTACAACAACATTTTATATGCTATTATACAATATGTCATATTACAGCAAGACTTTACAGATGACCATTTTCAGATTAAACAACAAATCCTTTTATTGGAAAGCAAATTAGATCATGTATTAGTGGTAGATTCATTTCTTCCACAGATGTTGTAGTAATTGCAAAATGAGCCAAAAGCATCCCAAAAGACAAATTAAAAATGACATTCCTCAGAGTGAAATGAGAAACGTAAAGATTCTCACAGTCTGCCTGCTGCATATTTAATTGCATTATTGCCTCATAGTTTCAGGAACTAAATTTCTGAGTAGCATTTTTTTAATATATCACCACCATAGATGGCATAGAACAAAATGTTCTGCAATAGAATGACATATATATGATAGATCTATTATAGAATATTAGCCTAAAGTCTTTTGTTTGTTTTTTTCATATACAGTAGAAGGACAAAGAATGTTGCAGAAACTTTATTCTGAAGGTATGATACATACTGTCCTTTAATAATAATAATAATAATAATAATAATAATAATAATAATAATAATAATAATGTATTATTTTACTTAAGATGACTGTGGCTAAATGATTAAAATCAAGATCATTGTAATGGTTTCCTTGATATTTTATATGGCACTTGCAGTAAGGCTCAGCTCAGCCCATGATGAAGTTTACTTATCATGAACAGATTTACTTCAATAAATTTAATGATATCCTGCAAGGAAGTAACTATATTTTCTTGTGCATTGTGTTCTTCACAGCTATTAGTTGTCTGACTGTGTGCCATCATTAGCTACCTAAATCTCAAAAGCCCGATTAGGCTGTAATTCTACCAAACACTTTCAACTCTATGGCATAGAATAAGCCTAAATTAATTGTTGACAAATCTACATCTTCCTTAATGGACATAAATCTCCAAAGTCCCACACCAAATTAGTAAAACAGACTTCCATATAGGGACCTGTTGGCACAGCAACACACAGCCTTAAGGTTGTGCATCATTCACATTTACTAAATTCAAATCAAGACTTAGGGCACAAACATGTGAACGGGCTTCGATGACCTTGTGTGTGAGTTCAAGCGTTTTCAATTTGAGTTCGACAACAAGGTTATTCAAAATCCCTGGGCCTTATTTACCCTTTGTAATTTCTTAATGTGTCCTGATACCTTAACATTTACACCTTTTCCATGAACATAGTGCTTTTGAACAACCAGATTGTAAGGGAAGTTTACAATGTGAGGTTATTGTCCATTTCGCTAAGAAAAAAGTATTTATTTAATACTATAAACCTATTTATGTCCAGTATACAGTGAATTGTATATCCATCAGTATGGCAGCTACAGTTGGTCATTTTTGGAGAAATGTTTCCACTTCCCCTTAAAACACAGTCAAGAGTCTGTCTCAGAAGTTAAAAGAAGTATTTATTTTATGTGCATGGGAGCACTACACACAGTGATGCTTCGTGTATTTTTCTCAAAGAGATTAAACTAGAACAGTATATTTTTCTGTTATCTATCATGCTTCCCTGTGGTTATCAGACTGGTAACATTGCAGGATCACACTCTTCTTCCTCTTCCCTGTTTGCCAAAGATAATGTCTACAATTGGTTACTTAGTTTCTTAGCTACTTTGTTCCTATATTACACAGTATAGAATAATATAGTAGCATTTGTGTCCAGCATTCTCCCATTCTGGTTCAAACCAGTTCTGTATGTCTACAGTACCTTATAAAATACTGCAGTGTCAGCAGAAAAACTATATACAAACTTCACAAAGACAATATCAACTTCTCAATATCACCAAAGTTATTTTTTAATTATCAAGACAGTGAATAACCTTGTGTTGAATAACTCAGATCACTAGATGAAACCTCAGATCACTTATGAAACCTCACAGGCATCCAGTGCAAGGATGATGTACAGTACGATGTGATAAAAGTCTCATCAAGCTACTGTACTTTATACTTCAATGTCTGTTGGCTTCAGAGAAAAGCTGTCTCACATTTTCTAAGGCTGTATAAACTTTGTTGAATTTTGTAAAACACTGTATCATTGATTAATCTTTATTAAATTTTCCTTTTCTGAGTCTAAAACTGTTTCTGGATTCTCAGGCAGCATTAGACATTGCTGTTCGCCCTTATAATAGGGGGCATACATTTAAAAATCTTTTAAAAAGCTTTAAAAATCCCCCTGTAAGATCATAGGACATACAGTACAGTATCTGTTTTCATGTTGCCTGTCCAGGCTGAATATATGACCAATCAAGGGTTATAACAGAAACACACACAAAAATAGCACAGGAAGAGCTGAACAGAAGAGTTGTTCAGGTGAATCTCTGAAGACATTTTTCAATTATAATGAATGGAATAACGGTGATACAGTGGTTAACATAACCGCCTTAATGTGCTGGGGCTCTGGGCTAAATTCCTGGGATACTATATGTACAGAGTTTATTGTCCCTGTGTTTCATATGATGTGCAAAAGTAAGGATCTAAACAGAAGGCAAAAGAGGTGAAAATAGTGGCATACAATGTGGCAGTACTATTTACACATTTTAAAATATTTAAAATAGGTAGAAAAACAGATGTCAATTAAAGCTTTTTCAAGCATGCTTATAATCCACAAAGGAGAATAGTTTCAATATATTTTAAACTGGTCTCTATAAAAGACTTGAGAAACTTTAAACAGTATTCATGATTCAAAGGAACATCAACTTGATATGCTGGGGGAAGGGCCTGAGAGAGAACTTTAAGATATGTACTGTTGTCATCTGTACATTTAATTTACATAAGCCTGACTAGATCTAATTTTGCACTGGCTATAAACCTATGTAGCTATGTGCTTTGGAGAGCTCTCCTGTTTAGAAATCCACTTAAACTCTTCAAATGTAAAGCCATCCTCTCTCTGCAGCCTAGTTCAATTCTATTACAAGCTCCCAATAGACTCATTTTAATCATTCGCCCTGTACTGTGCTACTGTGTAGCTTAATTTTTCTTAACCCCAGTCATTACTGCATAAGCACAGACAAAGAAACAATTCTGATTGATATAACAATGAGAAAACATTATTATTATTATTATTATTATTATTATTATTATTATTATTATAAAAGAAGCAGCTCCGAGACCTATTTTCTACCACCTGCCCCTTTGGGAGTGTAAACAGATTACAATACTTTAAAGCGTTTTTATCAAGCCAGTTTACTACTGCATGCTAAAGAGAAAGTCAATGGACATGTGTTAGCCTTTCCCTCAAAGAAAATCACGAACAGTAGCTTTGATTTGCTGCAATGTGAAGACATTCTAAGATGCTCCACAGACAAGTAATAATATTCCTGACACGAAGAATCTGGACCAGCAAAGCTAGTGGAGATTAACCAAAGTCATTCTGCAGCAAAGAAATGAAGGTTATTGTATGATCCCAGGAGGAGCTCGATCATCTACAAATGTCCTCCTTGTTTTGATCACAGGACGAGAACTTAATTTGACAAAGAGGAAGTGAAGATGTTCTTTTTCTCACCATATCAGAGAGTTAAGGAGGTTTCATTTTTAAATTTTAGAAATATGGTTTCGTCTTAATACATTTTCAATAGCTTTTTAACACCCTGGGCAATAGTAGTATAACACCAGCGGTATTCTGATATCCTTATGAAAAACATATTGCCAGAAAAAGGTAAAATATTTTTTATTGCCAATTTTGCAATCTTAACCATGAGATATTTAAGAAATAAGTAATACATGTTAATACTGTCACTGATTATGTACACATTTTCAGATTTCATCATCCTTAAAAATAAAATGTCTCCTGTACTACAGTATACACAAAGGAAAAAGGTAAGTGTGCATAATAAAACAAATCCTGCTCTTTTTTCAGACTTTCTCTGCTGTACAAAATGGCCTAGAAAATATAAAATGAATTCATTTGGTATTTGTATAACAGGAAGCCTGGGAGATGAATAGGAAATATAATTTCAGTAAGACAGCATGCTTATTGGAGCACCAGGGGGCCGTTAAGGGTTATGTTAAGATTTGCAAGAGCATCATGTCCTCAATTAAATTAAATTTGTAACAGTTGAAATCCAATGGTAAACAATATAATTTTAAACCACTTACTATCAGTTTGAAAAATGGTTTAACTGAATGAGCTCTGTGCACAATCTGGGATACCCCATAACACTGTTCTTTTTACTGGCACAAAATAACAAAAACTTTGAAGCCTGAAGTCAAACAAGATAAATAGTTCTGAAAGTTGATAATGACAATGAAGTATGCAAACAACAAGAGTTAAAACGAGTATTTATTGAGAATGATCTCATTTTGTTTTAATCAGTACAAAGATGTTGGAGCCAGCAGCTACTGTATATTACCTTGCAACTCACAATTGTCAGCCCACTGAAGCTCAGCAGGTGTGAGCCTGGCCAGTACCTGGATGGGAGTGCTCACCCTGTGGTCTGTGTGGGTCCTAATTCCCCAGTATAGTGATGGGGACACTATACTGTAAAAAAAAGGCACCATCCTTCAGATAAGATGTAAAAATGAGGTCCTGACTTTCTGTGGTCATTAAAAATTCCATGGCTTTTCTCAAAAACAGTAGTGGTGTTACAATGGTGTCCTGGCCACGTTTCCCTTTGGTCTTTACCAGTCATGGCCTTCTAATAATCCCCATCTGTGAACTGGCTTCGTTACTCTGTTCTCCTCCCCACTTAGGTGTGTGGTGAGCGTTCATCTAGGTGGATGCTGCACATTGGTGGTTGTGGGAGTCCCCATTACCTGTAAAGTGTTTTGAGTGGACTGTCCAGAAAAGCACTATATAAGCATAAGCTATTATTATTATTATTATTATTATTATTATTATTATTAATAAGAATACTACTAACCAGGTGGGTGCTGCACATTTGTAGTGGTGGAGGGGAGTCCCCATTACTGTCAAGTGCTTTGAATGGAGTGTCCTATATAAGTGTAAGGAATTATTATTATTAAAGATTTTCCCAACAGTAAGAAGCAATGACAGTTTGTACAGATTCAAATTAGTCATTTTCTAATATATAACATATTTATTCACAAACCAGTTAAGGAAGGTGCTGAGTGAAAAGGTCTCTTCCTTTCCTAAATGTTTAGGAAAATTGTTTCACCCAGACTGTATAATATTTCTCTCAAACAATTACATTGTGGAAGACCACTGATTTCAGGCTGGTTGATCTTGAGTGGTGAAACTCAGGTGGTGGTTCTTTTGTTATCTGTGGTTCTAACACTTTTCATCTCCAGTAGCTGCCATGGCAAATTCACAGCCAGCAGAGTTTATATCAAAGCTTTGAAATACAAGCAGCAAAAATGAACACAATAAGAAGAAACCTAAACAAATCCTTAAACTCTAATTTAGCAATCATAGCATTTTAATGTTTCACCAATTATAAAATTTAAAGCAGAAAACTGTTTGATTTAAAATATCAGTGTCTGTGCACAGGTTTTGTATGGGTTTGCTTAACCACAGGGTGTATTTAAAAGGAAATTCTCTCTACAAATAACTCATGCTTTAGTCAGTGCTTTAAAATTGGTTGCGAATATTTGCATATATAGCATACAAATGTTGTCTCAAGACTATTGGGTACAGGGTTCAATTTGCACTTGTGTGACTTCTGTGTGGAGTTTGCATGTTTTTTTCAGTATGGCTTTTTATCAGATGCTCTGCTTTTCTCCCATCTGCTATACAGTAGATATCCTTAATTGAGGTCTGTAACTTCTCCCTGCATTTGTGTATGTACCATGCAATGGATGAATGTCAAATTCAGGATGTAGTCTACAACATGTAAAACCACTTTATTAACCATATACAATTTCTTGCATTAGGAATTTGTCTTTTTGCATACCCCAGCTTGTTCTCCATGAGACACACAGGCGGAGAGAGAGCAGCTTGGGGTCAGAACACAGGGTCAGCCATTTATACAGCGGATTAAGGGCCTAGCTCGGGAGCCCAACAGAGTAGGATTCCTCTGCAGGCCGCAGGACTAGAATGGGCAACCTTCCAGCCACAGGTGCAGATCCTTAGCCACAGAGCCACCGCTCCGCCCAAATGCTTTGGGATCTGTGGAGACTTGTGGTTTCAAACCTGGACCCTCACCAGCCGCAGACCAGTGCCCTACAGGAAGAGCCACAGCGCTGGTGTTCTGCACTTCTGGATTGCTGCTACCCTCACCAGGAATAATCAACTCCCTAGTAATGGAAGGATGGGAAGTGGAATTATTGATTTAATCTTGGCCATAATTTGACTCATAGCTCATAGGCTTTGGACTGATTAAATATAACTTGCAAGATCAAATTCAACCTTGATAAGGTTGTAGGGCTTTTATATACTATTTAGAATTTACATATTACACTCAAAGATACGTGCTCCACGTTTTACAGAATACCTGCAGATTTAACCACATTGCGTCCGGGGACACAAATCCACTGCAATATTCAGAACGTTTCAAAATTTAAGTGGGACATTCCACCTTTGATAGATGTCAGCTAAACATGTTTTGACAGGTGTTTACATTTCTAAAAGATGTTATTACATAGGGATAGAAGAATAGTAGAGCAGATATTGCTCAAACAGAGGAAGATATGGAAAAGAAAGAGCATAATCTTTGACAGGGCTTTTAGATCCAGCAGTCCGAACCAGAGCGATCAGATCAGGAGATAAGAAAAAGTGTGGGGTGCTGACAGGAGTGTTGCTAACTATTTTTTCCAATCTGTCAAAGCCAAATTCACATGATCCAGTCTTTTGCAACACTGAAATGTGGGAGAACACTGCATGTCCGGTATGATACAGTATTAAGCTCTCTGAGAAGAGATCTTAATAAGTTTCAAATGATTCTAGAAGGATATAAATTCCTTACAAACTACAAAAAAGGACTGTCTAATAATTAATTTATTAGCTTTACTCTAATCATTTGTCCTCTCTTATGAACTACTCTTTCTGTGTAATAAAATAAATAGACGTTTATTCTCAAATGTATTTGAATTATTGATTTTCAAATGTACTTTATTACTACTAATACTGCAAATAACATTATAACTTCAGTTTTCTTAAGATGATAAACATCAAACACCACTTTTCTTCTGAAGTGTGATGCAACTCAATGTTAATATGAATGATTTATTTTTCTGTTGCAGTTTCCCAAACATTAATGTCCATCTTTACAAGGGCCTTGCTTGGGAATTCTTTGGAAAAAAATAATCCCTTGAGACTTACTGATATATGCTAGGGTGTGACACTTCTTAGTCCAACAAAGTACACATTAAAACAGAAGGATATGTTGTTTTTTACTTAATCAAACATGATATCTAATATCAAGTTAAAATTGAAAAATAAGTGCAGGCTTCTGTTGATATGCCTAATAATTACAGTATGTATCGCTGCCTTGCATAAGATGATAAATTAAGGAGAAGAAAGAAAAGATACTAATGCTGATCACACATTGACTTGAATTAAAGAGGTAGCCTACTGAGTAGCACATCTGATTTTTTTAAGCTTTATTCAGAGCACATGAGGACACTCCTAAAATTTACTAGGACACAGAAAACATAAAAGTGTACTCATGAAAGGCTTCAATGCAGAAGTCTTAATTTTTTGCGCTTATATGTTAGGTTTCTTATTGACGTCAGGAGACCTTTTATCAGCCTCTTGCTTACAGTCTTGGATACTCCTTTCTTGTTCTTCTCCAGTTGTACAGCTCACTGTACGTTGCCCAGACTGGCAAAATGGGCAAAGAATATCAAGCAACCCATAAGCCATTTGAATAATTAAATAAACAGCTGAATTCTCCATGTGAAAAATTTATGTTTAAAGAAGGACGTGCAATAGTAAGCCCACAGCTTGGGAACGCTCTTCCCTTCTGAGATCCTAAAAGGCCTGCACTGGAGTAGAAAAGGAGCAAAAAGCCATTAGTTCTGTCCGAAAGGCTCAATTTGATCTTTTTCCTTAGAGCAGCTGTACTCCCTTGTGTCTTCCACCTCATCCTTATTCTTAATTTCTCTTAGAGTACCTAACAGCCCAGGCATTGCTCTCCTTTTTGTGAACAAAAGTCTCATGGAAGACAGGAAGATCTTACAATAAAGAACATTACCATATACAGTACATTGCCAACGTTTGTTAGTGAGTTTTGAAAGTCGGCACTTATAAAAATCTGATTTATCTCATTTCTTTCCCTGCCCAAATTTATGAAAGACAGTGGGTCCCTTAGCCAAAAGCACAATAAGATAAGACAATAATTTAAAGACACTTTTAAAGTTTGCAAGAATGATTATTGTTAAATATTCTACATGTTAGAAAACATGATAAACTATAGTTGTGCACAGTTGCAAAGACAATCTATCAAAATCTGCTTCCAAAAAATATTAAGTACTGAAATATTTATTTAGTTAATGTGGTTTACTAGAAGCTTAATAGGTGCTGATGTGATCTGATCTTCTAATCATCAACTGAATTCAGAATCCACCATTATTTACATTTTCCTGTTATTTCTTGTTTGCTTATTCTTTTGTATATTGCATGTAATTTTGCTTTGATGCTTTTGTATTGATTACATTGCATTTAGAATACCTATTTTAACTAAAAATACTAGGTCACTCCAGGGATGGGTTCTCACTGGACAATGAGATTAACCATCATCCCGATTATCATACTCACACAACTTCCCTACTCGTATTGCCACACACTCTCTTAAATTAAAAACAAAGCTGAGGCAAAATAATCCACTTTACACTTCTTCCATTTATCTGTAATTTCTAATCTGAAGAATTTATAATTATTGTGCTACAGCTGAAATATTAGGAGCTACACAAGCTGCTATATTCTTTAAATGATCTGAAATGCTTTCTGAGTGCTGTGATGAACTGTGATGAACAACAATATACCTGAAACAAGCTCCTGTAGAGAGTCATTAAATCATTGAAGAGCAGAGTACCAGGATATTAACTGTAGCCATATTCTCTTCAAGACAAGTGTTTTTTATTATCAGAAAGTGCTTAAAATGCTAATTAGATTCTGATTAGAATGGGCACAGTTAGAGCTAAATAAAAAAAAAAAATCACAAAGTACAGTAGTTGGATTTAATATTTTAAGCACTTTATCTGTTGCTTTCTTTAGACTCATGGGGCCACATAGTTAAACGATAAAAACTGTTACACAGACCTTATAAAGTCAGAGACATTTATTGATTTGCGCTGTTGTTTTAGGAAAATACATGTTTTATTTGATACAATAATACTTTGTTGTCTTATTTCTGCCATATTTGTCTTGTATCAAAGCAGCTATGTGTTGCACATTGAGAAACTGATAAAAAATACAAACAGTACAAGTTAACATTACAGCAAAAATTAATAGAACCACACCAAGCCTTGGGTTGAATTTTTAGGGTGCTATCTGCATGGAGTTTGTATATTCTCCTCTGTGTTCGCATGGGTTTCCTTAAGGTGCTGTAGTTTCCTCCTACAGACCAAAAACATAATGTTAGGTTAATTGGCTTCTGGAAAAATTGGCCATGGTATAAGTGTGTGTATTTCTGTGTCTGTCCTGCAATGGACTGGCATCTCATCCAGGGTGTGCCCTGCCTTGCACCCATTGCTTGCTGGGATAGGCACCAACTCCCCCTACAAACCTGTGTTGTATAAAGCAATTTAGAAAATGAATGGATGGATATCAAATATCAAGACATACATATTCATTTCAGAGCACTCCTCCAGTAGATTAACTCCTTCTACAATTACACTAAGCCCCTGTAATTATACAGTCTAAGCATACATTGAGAGACAGTAAAAAGAAACTTCTGTGAAATGGTTCAGGTGGGTAGCTGCGTCAGCATGCGTAGTCTGCAAATGAACAAGTAATAGGTTTATTCCATGCTGAATAGAGAAGAGAGAAAACACAACGTTTCGGCTGTGAAGCCTCACATCTGATGAATACTTCACAGCCGAAATGTTGTGTTTTCTCTCTTCTCTTTTCAGCATGGAATAAACCTATTACTTGTTCTTCTGTGAAATGGCTCTGTGTCCCCATAAAGGTTCAAATGACAAATTTGTTGTTGAGTTCAGTTTTTCAATTCAATAAGCAGAGTAAACAACTATAGTCCACATCAGTATAGATTGGCTGTGATATAGCAGATGCTATGCAAATCTGCAGAGGTCACATGTGTCCCGACACATTCCTGAAGTCCACAAAGCACCAGCTGACACTTACATCTCACAAGTGCTTGCTGGAGAGCTGTTAACAAAGGATTGACTTTGCAGACCTGGCTGTGTGGGGGACTAAACCTGTCATGCAGTGAAATGAGCTGATCGTGTCTGCCAGGCTGCCAGGAGAAACAATCGCAAGATCTTATTCACATCACGTTTGCCATTGAGATTTTCCTGCACAGCAAGTTGTGTTTCATTTGATTTTGCTCAGCATCATATCTCTGTGAATATTGCTCTTCTTGGTGTCGACAGACGTGACGACAACCATAAATAAAACTTGGATTAAACTTAATCAGAGCAAATGTCATCTTCCTATTTTCTGAGACCAAGGTTACCACAATTTACTACCAATTATTGCCAATTATTGAGGTCAATGTTGATTATTCAGGATTTGCTCTAGTGCACCACAAACCAATAATCTGAAAAATGTCTTTGGACTGTTCTGTTATGAACATACTTGTTTACACTTCTTGTAACAGCATTTACTCTGGCTCATGCTGATTGACACTGGTTGTGAAGGTGTTAAAGATGAATGTTCTGTTCCTGCCTTGCTGTAGTAAAAACACATGCTGTTGATGCTGATGTGAGGATGACTACCAAATATTCTAACATTAGCTAACAGATGGGATTGGTAGCCGCATAGATGTTAAAACTACATTCAACCAACTCTGTGATATTACAGCATTCAATGTCTCAAGTTCCTGGCCATTTTTGGTAGTTAAGGAGGAGAACAGAATAACTGTTTTCACAGTGCTGGGATCTGCACAATCCACTTGCAATATGAAATCCTCATTCCTGATGATAATCCATTAAATTAAATTAATCCACTGTTGTGTTTGTTGCTGACTCGTTACTAATTCAGAAAGAATAGTAGCAAAACACTTTACATACAGTACACCATATCATTCATGGAGCATTTAGTTTTTATTTAGATTGGCATCAAATGTAGCCTAAGGATTTATTGTCTGATATTCATTGTGATGATGTCTCTGTGTTCCTATTGCCTTTCAGTATACATCATACGAAGACTATTTCCCAGTGTATAACCTAGATTTAACATTTTCACCTAATAGATTTATCATTTTAATCTTTCCACTGAACTGCTTTTTGGAAAAGGTAATGATAGCCTGCAGATCCTGCATCAACAAAACACTGGTGTATTGTTTTAATTTATACTTCCTTTTAGTCACCGTAGATTGCATTTATCTTCTATAATTACTGTACATAGTTCATTACAATTTGGCTTACAGTACAAATGTTCACTTTTTTTACAGAAGATTCGGTGTCTCTTCTCCATTTCTGGGAAATAAAGGCATTTATATTCTATCAAATATTTTTTTTATGAGCATGATCTTTGCTTATTCCAAGCCTTGAAATACAAGCCACCTGGCTCTTCTTTCTTTCTATACTTACATCTACATTCTGCAATGTGAGCCCATGGCATTCCTTAAGACCAAGAATAGACCTACAGTAGATTTCGGAGGCAAGACACAAGGAATAGTTTCTTCTAATTATGTTTTTCTTTTATAGATTTCATCCAAAAATGTAGGAGTTGTTATTATATGAATTTGAGTGTTTCGGGTGAAAAATATGGGGTAATATACATCTGGTTTCCAAAATGTATAATCATGCATTTATATTCTAGCAAATATTTTCTTTTAATGAGGCTGATCTTTGCTTATTCCAAGGTTTGAAATACAAGCCACCTGGTGTCAGGTAGTGTCTTTCAGGACCCTATGCAGACAGCACAATCCGGAAGGGAGTGAACAGACACGGGGAGGTGACGAGGAACTGGGCAGGTAGACGCTGGTAGGGGGGTGTGACGAAGGTGCTTGGGGGGCCTGGTCCAGGCAAACAAGTCCGAAGTGTGTTCGTAGGGAAATCCATGGAGAGGCAAATGTCCAAAGCCCGGTGATCAATCCAAGACAAAGACAAAAGAAGTTAAAAGCCGGAACGGGATCCGGCGAAGGGTCGGGGGAATAAAAAAGGGGTAATGGGGCCAGTCACTCCAAGCCCTGGACCCAAAAGGTCAGGACGCCGGGGAAAAGGCTTGCCTTCGGACAACCCGGAAAATAGGCAAGCCTTTTGGCGTCCATCTTCCAATACTGAGCCCGGAACAGTGGGAGCGTCTGGCTTTTAAAAAGGAGACTGGAACAGGAGGCAGGTGCAGGAGATCGGGTGAAATGCGAAAGAGCCAGAGCGCCCTTAAGGGGGAAGGATTAGAATCGTGACACCTGGCTCTTCTTTCTTTCTCTACTTACATCTACATTTTGAAATGTGAGCCCATGGCATTTCTTAAGACCGAGAATAGACCTAGATTTTGCCGGGAAGACACAAGGAATAGTTTCTTCTAATTATGTTTTTCTTTTAGGAGTTGTTGCTATAGAAACTTGAGTGTTTCTGGTGAAAAATATGGGGTAATATACATCTGGTTTCCAAAATGTGTAATCATTGAAAGATTCACTTACATTTTCTTCACAAAGTGTATGTGACTTCTCATAGACAATATTGTGTAAAAATTGCGTAAAAAAGTGTGTAAAAAGTATTTTTTGAACACTTTGTCCTGGAACACAGTGAGAACACAAGGTTGGTCCCTTTCTACATGTTTCAGGAGTGTCTAGATGTGCTGAAGTTTTATAAACCTATTTTCCCTTTATCCTATAACCTAAAGAAGGATATTCCTTTTTCTCACTTAGCTCTTGTTAAGAGCTCACTTAGCTTAGCTCTCCGCTGGAAAGCAAAAACAGTTTGATCTAATCATGATTATATTGAGAGAATTACTATGTTATTGAGAGGCTCCATATTACCTCTCCTGTCCTCTATAGATCTAGGCCAGTCTTGTTTTTATTAACAAGATCTAAAGTCTACTACTTCTTGGGTTTGACTTAGTGTTATTCTCAAGTACAATATGGAACAGATTTGTTTTCTCCTTCCCTCTTCTGTTTTATTCATGTTTCTTTTCCTCTGATTCCACTTCTAGTTGTATGCATTTCCTTCAGATGTTTGTTTGTGTTTATTCCTGCACAGCAAATCCAATTAGTTCTTTTTTCAGTCTTTAATAGGTTCTTCCTCTGCAAGATGGATGCTTGGTAGACTAGAAAAAAGTAACTCAGAAAAAATAACTAGGACCCCTACCTTCTAAATATGAAGCAAATTTCTGTTACATGAAGAGTATGGCTCCTTTTTACTATTTAGTTACTACACTGTTCCATGGGAAACCTTAAATGCACATTTTTATTTGTATAAATGCAAATTCTTTTTAAAAAAGCCCCTGATCAAAACAATCAACATTAAAAGCTGAAGGGCAGTTAAAAGACCAAAATAGGTCAATATTATGCAATGTGCAAACTATTTTTAGAACAGGGCTTGACTGCAATGGATGTTGATGGAAGTGGAATTTACAACTGGGACATACAACACCTGCAGGGTTCATTGCAGAACGAAGAGGTAAGTACATTTATTCTGGAATGCAAGAGCACACTTTAAAACAGATGAGCAGTAGGTACTCCTTTTCCATAACAATTTACTGTGAAAGAACCATCTAATTGACATAAAGTGTTATACATTACTTACAAAGTAAATGTTACTTACACGATGTTTAGACTCTTCAATTAAGACAAAACCAAAGATCTGATAAGCTACTGTTC
Source organism: Atractosteus spatula (assembly GCF_055471065.1). Classification (NCBI taxonomy): domain Eukaryota; kingdom Metazoa; phylum Chordata; class Actinopteri; order Semionotiformes; family Lepisosteidae; genus Atractosteus; species Atractosteus spatula. Next base: position 28,639,568 of record NC_142719.1, read on the forward strand.
ATGTACATTGGCTCTCTGCTGTTTTTTATGTTACATGGGGGGGAGGGGGGGGGGGGTTGTCTTACATGCAATTTTAACAAATCAGATATAAGGGACCTGTTAAATTATTATGAAATGGTGTATTCTAAAGGTAAGACCCAATACAGTGAGAGTGGCCAAAACCTGATAATTGTTAATTGTTTTTTTGTCTTTGCGAGGCAAAACTAGATCTGGCTAATGGGTCACTTCAGACAGCCTTAAAGTTTTACAGGCAGTGGTCATAGAAACATAGAAAGTTAAACTCTAGCTGTAAGAAGCCACTGAACTGCAATAAGTGAGAAATTGCAGATTTCATGTCACATTTGAAGACCACAGAATGTTTCTGTATCTGCAAGGATATTTGCAAGTGTCCAGTCTTATCAATGCCACAATTAGAAGCAGCTTCAACCATATAATGCACAATATGGCTTAATAATTGGCATCACACACATTTTACAGATTGTGCTGCCTTCCCTTTAGTTTTAGATGAAATTTCTGTTTTGGCACTGCATAAAATTATGGTTTTCCTCCAAGGCACTGTGCTGACTGGGGCTTTCAACTTTGGGTGCTATTTAACTAGAGATGAAGATACTGTAGTGTAGTTATCGTGTTCATCTTCTCCCTTGTTAAGAATGTCAGATAATTCCATGGCATTTCCATGACTTCTGTAAATTCCCATTGCACAAGAATAATATTGTGGCTAAATAATTGCTAGAACTCAAAAATATTCATTCCACAATATTTAATTTCATGTACAGTATTACATACTAAAGTCATGTATCTGCCTTGCTTGTCTGTTTAAGCGTATGCTGTTTTTAAAGACTACCATCATGTGTCATAAAATTTCCACTGACAAATATTACTGCATTTATTGCAGAAAGAGTGGTGCAGGTGATATTTATCTGTCAACAGCATCTAATATTTCCAGAAACAAGTGATAAACAGAGTAGGCATACACAATTACTTTTGATCTAATCCTGGATACCTTCCTATTTAAAAATCACCTATCATTATAAACAGCTGAGAATAATAATCTGTGTCAATTTACTAATTACAGGAAGAATGAAAGACAGGGGAAAGCATTGTTTATGAAAGTACCTTATGCTTTGCGTTAATTTGTATTTAATACATTCTACCGACAGGGGAAATATAGATGAATTGCATTCATCAGCTTGTGGGATGAATATTTTAACCATCTGTTGTAAATACAGTTTACAACATATTTTTTAAAGTTAATCACAACAATTACTTCAGGATTCTGAATAAAATACACAAATACAGAGGGAAAAGGGAAATGATAGCCTTATTAGAGTTTACACCAGCTGTAAAATCCAGCACCAGCTCTCCAAGTTTTCCGAGAGATAATTATGCAGCACTGGCACTCACTCCTGAGACACCCACCTTATCTTTCCCAGCAGCTGTCTGCTGCAAACAGTCTCACATTCTTCAGAGGTGTTAAAAGCTGGGGATTGTTAGGACGTGGACAGGTTAATGAAAAAAGACAAGCGCTGTGATTGTCAATCATTTTCATTACAAATGTCTGCATTAATATTTTGTTTTCAGGTCAACAGCACACGACTGGCATCTGCAAGCTGTCACTGTTTAGCGTGAGAGCAAGGAAGCTTGACTGTGTCTATTTTTTTTCACAGTGTTTAGCTTGTGGGATTTAATCGGTATGTAACGCTTACGGGTTTGTGCAGGACAAAGGACAAGTGGAGATAAAGTAGGCACACAAGCACCAGCTTTTATTTTTCACTACAAGAACACCCCCACAGGATTTCCACACACATTAGGGGATCACATTAGGGTACATGTACACCGGTTTAGGGTGGTAACTCTTTAACAAAGTCTACACACTTACTTATGGGGCACTAAGCTTCAGAGAACACTTAAACTAACACAGTTCTATTTACATGAGCAGGGTCAGCTGCTGGTCATCTTAGGGACCTTCAGACTCCCCCCCAGCCGACTACAGCTCCCAGCCTTTTTTGCTATACCCTCAATGCCTAAGTGCACTTCCTCCTCACCACCGGGCAGGTGCGCTACAGGTATTTTGTGCCACCCAACATTTATTCAACCCATACTTGTGACCAGTCTGCATATCCATCTATTTTCTAACTGCTTTATCCAAGCAGGAGCAATGCAGAATACACCCTGGATGGGACGCCAGTCCATCTCAAGACACACACAGATTCAAACACACACATTCACAACCAGGGCCAATTTTTCAGAAGGTGATTAAAACACCACTGTAAACTGTGGGAGTAAAGTGGAAAAAGGAATTGAACCTCAGGCCCAGATACATCATAGTCTAAAATGAAATAGATTTCAACTATCCCTTCTGTCCGCTCTTTAACCTTTTGTATTGCACAGTAACTCATTTTGTAGTTGTTCACAATGACATTGCCTCTTTGCCAGTTTCATACTGTCAGGGCACACCAACTGTCAGGCTGAACATGGAGTTGCGTTTTCAGTTAGGAATGTTAGCCATGATAAACTGATGTGGTATTTTGGCAGTTTTCCTGCAGATTTCCCGTCTTTGTGCCATGCATCGACTTGCTTTTAAGACGCTTTCACTAATTTACTCCAATTTGACTGTGGTAATCCACAGTAATCTTTTAGTACATCCTTTTTAGTAATTCCTATTGAACCCAAAGACAGTGTTAGGTATTGATTTTCAGTATGGCCTGCTGTTTTGACAGCTGATTCTGTTCTACCCTCCTACCTACCATTTAGGATTCCTGTGACATTTGGAGAGGGAAATGTGTAGTATAGGGTAAGACAAAGGGCAACTGCAGATGCAGATGGATATGTGCATACATTTGAGCTCCAGTATATGGAACACTTTTTCCACGACAGGAGGTCAATGTTGTTACTTATAAAGCCTTTGGAGAATACCAATAAAATCCTCGGGGATCACTGGAACAAGTAAAGGTTTATTCCATGCTGAAAAGAGAAGACAAGAAACAATGTTTTGGCTGTGGAGCCTCTGAACTACTACTGGAATCACTGTGATTGAGTCTCATATTAGAACCCCAGAGGTAAATGGCAGAGGCCTATAAACTCTGAGGACAAATAGTAGAACCAGAGTCCAAATAGAATTGAAGCTTCTTCATCTTTGAGATCAAGAAGCCAAGCGAGTAGGCAATGAGGACCCTTTACACAATATTACAGTCACGAGTCCCCTTTAGTGCCTGCCCAATCAATGAGAAACTCTTGTGCCACTTTCACATTAAGAACATTTTAATTTTAAAATACACAATGTCAGGATTGAACAAAAACATTGCTATGGAAGGTATGCTGAGGTTTGTTTAAGACCTGAGCTGCGATCAAATCAAACAATATTTAATTAAATGCAACTTCTCATACATTACTGGGAATAGTGACATGGCATAATGTGCTCATTCACTGTATAAAGTTCACATTTAAAGGGGCTATTTTTCCCAGAATATGTGGTCATGTGGCACTCAGCCTTTCTATATGACCTGAGGCTGTTACCAGAATAAACCAGCAAATATAGATTTTTTGTCGATAGCATCCTTCCTATTTATCAGTTTACATTAGAGTAAAGAACAAATAAACCAGGCTTCCTTGACATTAGAAATGGACTCAGATGTTGACTCTATTAATTCGATTAACTTTAGCTAACACAATAGCTGCTTGATTAAGAATGCTGTTGCTTAACATAATGAAGTTTCTTTGTGACCATGGGTGTTTTCCCCACAGTTTATTAGAAGTTGAGAAATTAATAATTGCAGTAGCAAATAACAGAATTTAAAATTTACATTGATTCAGAGCAAAAACACATAGTGGACTTCCACTCACAACATAGGTAATTACTTCCATGTTGGAGACATTTCAAATGTTAAGAAATATTTCATACATCTTGCTTAATTTAGGGTGGCACAGTGGCGCAGTAGCGAGCATTGCTGCCTCACAGTGCTGGGACCCTGGTCAACTCCTGTGGTGCTATTTGTCTGGAGTTTGTATGTTCTCCTTGTTTTTGCATGTTTCCTCCTGATGCCCTGGTTTCCTCTTACAGACCAAAGACATACTGGTGGTTAGTTGGCTTCTGTTAAAATAGGGCCTGGTTTGAGTTTGTATGTGTCTGCCATGCGATGGACTGACATCTTGACAAGGGTGTACCCTGCCATATTCCCATTCCTTGCTGGGTCAGGCTCCAGCTGCCTTTACTATTCAACCCCTTACTGGATAAGGTGGTTAGAAAACGGACAGAGGCATGTTTAATTTAAGACTAAGATCTTATTACTCATTTTATAGCTGATATCAGTATCTTTGGAATTCCAGCAGCTCCAAATGTAATCATATGAAGAGAGGGATTAGAGAGACAAATAGCACACACACGATATGGTTCTTAGAGCAGCTAGGATGTATTAAAATAATATAAAGTGAAAGGATTCACCAAAGATGTTATATCCATTTATTTGAGTGTCAGAAATGTAATTCACCAGACCAGTAAAAATGGAATGGAATTTGGAACTGAGGAATTAAGAAATGTTAAACTACTCTTCTTTAATCTTTCTTGCTTCTCGACAAAGAATTAAACTGTTCACTCTTTGTGCGTCTGCAAGCACCTCAGGATATGTGATTCAGCATGACTAAGAATAACATGAGCACAACGCCTTATGAAACGTTGGCAACATATCCTCTTTTCTGAAGCTGAAGTCCATTAGCCCAGCTCAAGAACATTGTGTGTTAACATTTGTTAAGGATATTGCGTTATGTGTTTTCTACGCCAAACTTTGTTTGTTACACTGTATAAAAGGGCTAACTTTATAACCGTCCGGGGTGACTGGACAGTGCAGGCTGCTCTCCTGTATGCATACGAAATAAACGCCTCTTCTCTCACAGACAGCAGGACACCAGAGCTTTAAGGGGTTCAAAGAGAGGGAGAGTGTATTTACAGCAGCAGTGGTGGTGTACAGACAGACAGAAGAAAAAAAAACAAAGGAATAAAAATATACATATATATTTGCATAGAAGGTCAAGTATTAATATAACGATATACAGGTATGAATGAGAACTTAAATCTGTTAACTTTGGAGTTGGGGAGTCAGTATCTGTGTTCTGATGGGAGTAACTGGAAATTATTAAAAAAGGGGTGTGAAGGAGCATCGCAGGTTGATTTTGCTTTGCGCAAAACATGTGAATGATAGATAGAGATCAGGAAGATCAGCGCCAATGACTTTCTGACATATTTTCACAAGGCTGCCCAGTTTGTTCTTGCTTCTCAGATTGAGGTTGCCGAACCAGCAGGTCAGGTAAAAGTTAGAACAGATTCAAGGAAGGGTTGATAGAATAAAATCAACAATGAATCATCGACATTAGAATACTTAAGCTCCCTTAAGAAAAAAAGATGCTGTTGACCTTTTCTGAGGATCAAGCCAGTATTGGCTTCAAAATTTAGCTTGGAGTCCAGAACAGTCCCCAAGTACTTGTATTGTTCTACCAGCTCCACTGAATCTCCCCCGATGTAGGTTAGGGTGGGAGTGTAAGTGTTTTTCCTGAAGTCAATTATCATGTCTTTGGTCTTGGACACATTTAGCTTGAGGAAGTTTTGTTCACACCAGATGTCTGTGGCTCCACTTGTTTGCTTGCAGCAGGCTAACAATGACAGAGTCGTCTGCAAATTTGATTATGTGTCTTGAGTGGTAATAGCGCTTGTAATTGTTTGTGTATAGAACAAAGAGAAAGGGAGATTACAACTCGCTGTGATTTTTGTATGATTATGCAAATTAAGGGTATGACTGAAAATCCTAGGAAAAGTCGTGTAGTGTGACGCCGGCATAACCCAGTTGACAAGATTAAGATCAAGACTAAAGTTTGACAATGGCTTAGTTGCCAGTAGGTGAGATTGGATACAATTAAATGCAGAGGAGAAAACCACAAACAGTAGTCTAGTATGGGTCTTGTTTCCCTCAAGGTGTCAGAGGACAAGACTGAGAAGGCGTGCTGTGGCATCTTCCATCCTCCTACCTGACCTGTAACCGAATTGTAATGGATCCAATGATCCATTACAATGAGGTGAGGGCTACAGGTCTGTAATCATTAAGTGAACTGGGAGATTTGAGTTTAGCTACTGGGACAACAACTGATTCTTTCCACACCTTAGGAACCTTTTGTTGGGTTAATGACATATGGAAAGTATACCACACAGCTGTTTAGCACACCTTTTCAATACTCAAGGTTCAACTCTTGTTGTTGGCTGTTGTTAGAAGTAGAGTTTACATATTAATCACTATATCCTGACATCAGCTTGCAAACAACAAGCAAACAAGCAAACACTGAAACATTAATAATACAACATTCCAAACAATTGGTCAATTGGACAGCTCTTCATAAATGTGAATTGAGTTCCTTCAGTGCCCAATACCTGATTTTTTCATTCAAGAAGAGATACAGTACAACTGGAGAAGAATTTCAGTAGTGCTGCGAACCTTCAGGCATGTCTTTGTGCTTCTCTTCTGTTTCTCTGCTATCCCTGTTTCTCAGTCTACCCTTTAAGTACAGCATTAGTCACATGAGCTTGGCTGGTCAGATCCGGAAAATTGCTGCTCCGTAAGTTTTCAAACATCTGGTGCTTCCACTGAGCTGAGAGCTGCCGCTATCTTGTCTGCTATTCCTGAAATGGGGGCTGCTTATCTGGATAGATACCTCAGCTGTTCAAACACCCCAACCGATATTCTCCTCCTCTCATCTAGCAATTCTACTAACATAGTGCCAGAGCAGACAGCATTGGAAGGACAAAAAAATTTGAACCAATCTTTACATGTATAATTCAGCTGAACCAGGTGCGCCGGTTTTCTCCCACAGTCCAAAGACATATTGGGAGGTTCATTGTCATTTGGGAAAATTGGCCCTGGTGTGAGTGTATGCATGTTTGTGTCTGTGTGTGCCCTGCAAAGGACTGGTGTCCAGGGTGTGTCCAGCCTTGCTTCCTGAAACTGACTCCAGCTCCTCCACAACCATGTATTGGATAAAGCAGTTAGAAAGTGGATGGATGGATGTTAATACAAGGAATGGATTAAGTCCAAGTGAAATTCATCACAAGGCCCGAGGCCTGCATCTAATGTCTTCTCCCTCTTTCTCCTGCTCTCTCACTGAATGGAAAAAAAACTTCTGTTTATCGATGGCATTTTAATATTACAGCTTCCTTAGTGTCACATCCTTCTTCATTTCTTGTTCTATTTTTTATCATTAGCTGTCACAAACACAGCAGCAACAATGTTGTTAATAATCCAATTCATTTGTTGCTCTGCATTTATTCAACATATGTGCCATCATATTTGAAGTGATTTGTGTATTTTTTGTCAGTCTAGAAAATTGAAGATGTCCACGTCTATTTACCTAGGGCTACTATAATGAAATATTTGGAGAATGCTGAATATTTTTACCTGCATCTTATGCTGGAAGCTTATATTACATTGAAGTTAAGAACATTTAAAACAAAGAATAATATTTAGCTCCAGGAATCTGGTTAGTTTTGACATCGAAGAATGCTGTAGGATTTGAAATGCAAAGTAAAGTGTTTGCATTGATTTTTTCTCTCTCTCTCTCTTCAAGGTCTTTGGTGCGTTTTGATGTCAGTGATGAAAATCTAATCAGTTGGCTGACTTTCACCTAAATTACTTGCATTAAATATGTATCATTTACTTTGGATTTCCCATTAAAGGTGATCTAATTGTGTTTATGCTGATGTATTTTTAATGATGCAAATTAATATCCAATAATGATGAATTATGCATGAATCAACACATGTCTAGTGAGTTCATGGATCCTGTAACTATCAGAAAACATGGGAGCATCAATTTGTCGGTGCTGTTCAATGTAACTGTGATATATTGAAGCACAAGGAATTATAGCCTGGATTATGCTGATATAGTTTTCATATATTGCCTCCCTCTCTTTTCATAAACTACTCTGAACTAGGCTTATCTGTCCAGGGGCAGTGTGATGAGGCAATAAAACTGTATTTATTACAGGGCTGGGCATCAGTCAAGCAGTTTCTTTGAGCAGAAAAATAACCATTCTGTTTCTTTGATTATTGTAGAGTATCTTCATCTGTGCTGGCCCAATAATGACTCCAAGCTGTTGGTTTTTCCCAGTATTTTGGCTGAAAGCCAGCACAATTGATTGCAGGGTTGCAATTTGTTGCACGTTGTCGTATGGGGGCCAAACGTAATCTAAAGCCGTGGCACAAAAATGCTCTCCAAATGTTGTCAAAGATCTTTTTCACAAGTACGTAACAAAAAATGTACGTACTGCTGAGAAATATGGTCAAATCAGCAATGGAAGTTTAGCAAACACAACGCAGCACTATAATGTCCAGATTAGTGAAACCAGAAAAGCAATTAGTCAACCTTTCTTGTTTCTTCTGTTGCCTCCAGGTTTAGAGGATCTGTCTGGGCATTATCCAGTACAGTGCAGTAACTGAAAACATCATCTTAGTTCTGAAACTCATACTGAAATATAAAACAGCAGTGATATCACCCTGTAACAACTGGCAATCTACTGAAGCTGAGCAGGTATAAGCCTGGTCTGTACCTGGCTGGGAGACCTCCTGGGAAAAACCAAGGCTGGAAGAGGTGTTAGAGGGGCCAGTAGGGGACGCTCACCCTTCAGAGTGTGTGGGTCCTAATGCCCCAGTATAGTGACGGGGACACTATAATATAAAAAGGAACTGTCCTTTGGATGAGACGTAAAACTGAGGTCTGGACTCTCTGTGGTCATTAAGAATCCCAGGGCATTTCTTGAAAAAATACCTTGACATCCGATCTATTTGGCTAAATTTTACATTGGCCTTTGCCAATCATGGCCTCTGCCAATCATGGCCTCCTTATAATCCCCATCTTTGAACTGGCTTCATCACTCTGTTCTCCTCCCCACTGATAGCTGGTGTGTGGTGAGTGTTCTGGGGCACCGTGGCTGCCGTCTCATTATCCAGTTGGGTGCTGCACTTTGGCGATGGTGGAATGGAGGCCCCATTACCTGTAAAGCTCTTTGAGTCCAGAAAAGTGCTATATACTGAAAGTGTAAGGAATTACTATTATTGTGCAGATCCTGTACATTTTAGCAAGTACACTCTTCCTTTTTCTGTCAACCTAATTTGTGTACAATAATGAATCTGAAGGCTTATTCCTACAGGTGATTGATAGTATCATGAGAAGAAGTAGGCAGTTTATTGTTTATTGTATTTTATGTGTGACATATTAGGTATGCATTTGGGCTTGTCAAGTATATAAAGCTTTATCAGTTGCTTATCCATTCAGTGTCTGTGTTAAACCAAAACTGAAACAGATTATAAGCTTCAAGTACTGATATTTGTGTGTAAGAAATCACGAATCACAAATACAAGATTAGCATGTGCCTAATAAGTGAATATAGAAAAATTAGGGAGTTCTAGTCCTTAGGACGAAAGGAAGGAATAAAGCAGTATAGGATGCTTTAGTTTCTGTTTTCACTTGAAACAAACAACATGCCTAAGAGCTCTTAGATGAAATGAGGACATAATCTTTGAAAACTGAACACAATGTAAAATGATCTAAATATGCCAGGATGTCAAATAATGAGAGAGAGAAGAGATTAGCCTTGTGGATTAATAAATTGCAGTTAGATGTAAGCCAATAGACAATAATTTGAAAATGCTAAAGAACTCTCATCTTTTTTAATTGCAATACATGAGGAGGAAACAAACAGAATCACTAATTGCTGGTAACAGATGGATTTACAAGAAGAACAACTGAACTGCGATGACTGCAGCTTGCACTATTTATTTTATTTTTGACCGGCAAAGCTCTTTCGTTTTTTTACATCACCTTATTGAGACACCATCATCTCTCCCAAAACAGTTCCATTAATTTATCACTTTTTTCCTTCGGTTATGATGGAGGTAATTATTGCAGACCACAGAAGCAGATTATGTTTATCAAAACGTATTGATCTGAAACTTCTCATCAGCAGTGCCCCTAAGGATGCATGAAAAGTATTAATCAGTCAATAAGTGGGCAATATTGTGTTTAAAAATGGTCAAACAAAAAGCATGTAGTATTTTTCTTTTGTGTGTATGGATAAATTTATATATTTAATTGATAATAGAATGTGTTCAGAAATAAAGAAGTAAATGGGGTATCACCCTTCATTTGAATTACAATAAGTCTGGGGAATGAGTTTTAAAGGGCATGGTAATTTATTCTGAACAGGAGAATTGAATGGCATGGATGAATTAAATCCTGTTTAATTCTTTCAAAACAACTTCCTTTTTTGTATGTCATGGAATGTAGTTCCTTCAACAAAATGCTTTTCCTCTCCCCTGTCATTGTATAATGTACATAAACATTTTGTATGTTATCGATAAAGGTCATGCTGTATCTGCCATGCATGATCAAATCATTTTATTTCTCTGGTTGTGATAAAAAAGCTTATAATATATAATATACATTAACATTGTTAATACATGCAATAAATAATATACATTAACATTGAAAATATCATATGGGAGGCTCTAGACACACACAAATCAATGTGTTATTTTCAAAGCACATGAAAAACAACTTTTCTTCAGCATTTCTGCTAAAAATACGTTTGGAAAGTTATTCCTGAACCTTTTTCTGTTACTGTCATATCCACACTTTTTCCAGACATCCATTTAATTTCATCAAAGCTCATTTATGATCATTTGCCTGAAGTTGTTCAAACACACACAAAAAAAAAACATAGCATGAAAAATTATTTCTACTTATAAAAGCAATTTTTACAACCCTAAGCAAAATTATAACTAGAGCATGTAAATACCCAAAAGAGCAACCTGTGTCCACACTGCTGGGGAATAGGGGGCTATCCATGGAAACTGTAACACTGCTCTATTCATTGGCTAGCAGATTTCATTTCTAGAAGCTTTAAATAGGTAGAATAATTGTTCCAAACATGACCGAAATCACTATAACACTTCCAAAATATTTCTGTTCATTTTAGCATTCCCTGCAAAATGGCTGCAATCATGCCTTGTGTGTTAACATGAACATTAACATGAACATGGATTTAATTTCTTCTTTCACCTTAGATGCTTGACTTTTTATTGTTTAGTTTTTAAAACATTTACACGCATTACAACATATAAAACAATACAACATATAAAATACAGCATATAAATGTATTACCATATGTTGTAACACATAGACATATATTTGACACAACATATAAAATGATACAACATATCTTGTGTATTTCTTTTTATTGCTGATGTCGTTCTGTAAAGCGCTTTGAGAAGCCACCTTTAAAGGCGCTATATAAAATAAAGTTTATTGTTATAAACGATAATATATGATTAAATCCTTATTTCGTTAATAATATGCTTACTTGTATAATATTATTATTATTTATTTGAATATGAATTATTTTCCATAATTTATTTTTCAGACAATCACAATTTCTGAAACAGTGGGTGTTTTTTAATTAAAAATCTAAAAATCTTCCGGAGTCACAGTAAATACAATCTATTTGTTTTTATGTTAGTTGTAATGTTAACTGGCTGAGTAAAATGTTTCATAGTTAAAAAATAATTTAATGTTTTAACTAACTATCCACTAAAGCAAACCCTTCTATAAGCAAGTATCAAATTGATTAATTTTTGTTTTCTTACGCTGCCTTTTAATTTTTTATGTGGTAAAATCCTTAATCAATCATATAATCAATCTCTGCATTTTATTCCTGCGTTTTAGGTTTGATGCACAGGAGGAGCAAAATTCTTATCTTGTTTCTGTTTTCTTATACTTAATTGACTACAGCAATAGCCACAATAGAATCACTTTACAGTAGATTATTATATTTCGTGGATGTTAATTATGGGTGTCGGGAAATGACATTTTTAATATACAAATAGATTGTAAAAATAAACGGATAACATGTGGCTTACAGGCATCCACTGCTTTTAACAACTTTTCTTAGGAGGAGAAGAAAATCATGACAGCACTCCTTTACCTATAATGTATTAACCTTCACTGTGCTGCCATTTGTCCATTACTGGTGCCTCCAGACATTTCTGGCCACTAAGTCTGGTTTTCTATACACCACTTAAATTGGAAGTGAAATCCCAGCTGAAACCCAGGGCTTCTCAACCAGCCACAGCACTTGGCAGCAAATGCCTTCAGTTTACTTGCAGAGTAAAGTAATCACTCGTCAATGACACAACCAATCTGTCCCAGTGGAAGATAGGGACCCCTTATGCCTAAAAGAAGTATTTGATTATTGAAGGGTGTTTTTTTTTAACTCAACGGGGTATATTTTCATTGCCGTAGCTGGCCGATGCAACAAGCAACTTAGGACGCTCAAAGAAAAAAAATGAAAACTGAAAACAGGGATCAGAAGCACACTCCAAAGCACCAAAGGCTGATGCTGTGGAGCCTAAATGGTCAAGATTCCAAGCAATCTTTTATCGGATTTTACCACAATACATTTATCAGTTTTTCCATGTTATACATTGTGATTTACTACGATTTTAATAATATGCAATAATAAATAATAGATCACTGTGCAATGTGATTTACTATCTGCCCTTGGAATGGCAAGGTGGCACAGTGGTTAGCATTTCTGCCCTGCGGTGCTGACTACCTTGTATTTAATGTATTCAGGCAAATTTGTATTTGCTCATAACAGCTCATGGATTATGGAACCATATCTAAATTCATATGTCAAAAGAACTACATCTTCATATTCAATTAAATGTTATTACTTATTCTTCCACTATTTTTGAAAATGATTCAACAAATTGAAGTTGATTTTCTGGATTAAATGTCATTGTTACATCTAGCTTGGCAACCCTGTATCTGTCTGTCTAAACAGAGCAAAAGGATTACTCATTATAAGTAAAATTTATAGCATGCCATCCTTTGGCATTTTGTTCAAGCAACACCTGTCTGCTTCAGAGAGTTTGACATATCCATAAGACACAGTTGGCTCTCCATCAAGGTAAAACAAGGTGAATACAGATTCCTGTCTAATTTCCATCAGGAGGTAATTCTGGGACATGTATTGAAGGAGACACTTTCACAGATAAGATATTCAGATAAAGCCAAGAGAACTTCGTAGTTAACACTTTCCCTCTGCTTCCAGGGAATCGCCAGGGGAGTTGAATGACACAGCAGACGCATTTGTTAGCTTTCTTTTTTTCCAAAAGTCCTGTAACCTGTGGGAACATAGCTGTGTATGTGATTAACAAGTTAATCTCAGAATAGCTTCTGGTGAATATTTGTCTCAGAGTGTATCTGTTAGCACAATGTCCAGAGACAGAAGACAGAAGTAGCTCTACATTAAAATCTTGTCATATGGAGAATTGTAAATCATTCAACAAATAAGCCTGTCACCTTAGTTTGTTGTGTATCAAATGTTTTAACTTGATCTTTCAGACTCCTCCTAGATCTTTTACATTGTTACCCCTCTTAGGGAAGACTGCATGGGCCTAGTCTATGTAGCTTCTCTTCACTTGATTCTACTAACACAGCTCGCTAGATCTTCTGATTAATTGTTTACTCTCCATCTTCATTTATCGCTTGGCACTGGAGAATTCAATTCAATTAACGGCATGTTACCCAATCGTCACCAAAAGTCAACTCAAAGTCTTTGCTTTCTTTCTCCACAAAAAAACAGACAATTCCTAAACAACCATTAAAGTTTCTCATCAGTAACTTTCCCAGCTGATCCTGAGCCAGTTCACTGTTTTCTCTTTCAAATCTCACTCTTAAAGAGGGGAGAAGTGAGCATCCCGTTAAGCCTGGCAGACAAATTACCATACAACCTACCTATCCAGAGCCTACGACCCCACACTGCTGAGTCTAATCTAACTGTATTTTCTCAAGCCCTCTGGCTCATTGAATATCCCCAGGACTGTATTCCAGTCGATTACTAGAATAAGCAGCCTACGCTCAGCCTCAACTCCTTTTTCTTCAGGCTGGTCTTTCAAGGGTCTTAATTAGCCCAAATTCCAGGTGTGGGCAGTTCCATGAATAGCCTATCTCAGCAACTCCTTTCTTTGACATCAAATTTCATCCCCTCTGTATTATTCTTATTCATTCCAACCAGCTGTGCCTCATTTTGCCTTTTTTCAGTTAACAGGCATCCATTCTGGCTCAAGGCCTTTGCAATGGGTCTGAGTTTTGAGCCAGGATGGTGGTATTCTCTCTCTACATCACAGTGAACATGATGGGACATGCAAACAAAGGTATGGCACACACAAGTTAATGCAGCTAATCTCTTTAGTGTTGAACATAGGTGATTATGAGGAAGTTTGATTCATGTTTTCAGTATCCTCAAATGTACATGATAAATATCATGGTTTGGGTGACCTGTAAATTCAGGAACTACTTTTGCTCTTGGTGTGACTGTGCCACCCAGCAATTATAAAAGGTTCTAGGACCATTCTTCCCTTGCTACAGGTTCAACAGTATTTATCTCCCTGAAGCACCAGTGCATCTACAGAGCAGACAAGATGGTTATTATATATTTGTTTCGGTGTTTCAATCTACCCATCTCACAAATGTAACCCTATAGCACAGCAATTCTTAAAACTGCTCACCTAATAGACAGAATTCATGACACAACTTACTGTTAGAGCAGTCCAAGAACCCCAGTTACCAGAACCCAATGTCCCATATCAACAGTTCAGCATTGCAGTTCTCCAGAACCAGCTCTTGTGGTAACCTGGCAAGATTCTCTACACCACAGAAAAGAAACAATGAAGTTTCAGGCATCATCCTCTGCCCTGAGCATCCTGGATAATGTGTCACTGGTGTTCCCCTTCTACCCTGTTTGTGTTTTGGGTCCTTTTTTGCTCTCTTTTGCTTTTGGTTTCTCAGTTAAGTCCTCTCCTGTGTCCAACTGCTGCAATATCTCTTGCAGTCCATCTTTCTTCCCAGTCCTGTGTTCTCTGACTGAAGGCTTTTTCGTGAAAGCCCCTTTAGCCAGTTCTCTTATGTCCTTTTCTGCTGGCCAGTCCCACTCAGTGAGAGTCTGTCGTTGTCTCAGTCAGGGGCAGGTCTGTCCAGATGATTGAGGAGGAAGCTTGGCAGCAAAATGGGATGTTTGAAAACTGTATGCAGATTTCCAGGTGTTGTGGCATCCTACCACACATTTGCTTTCTTAAAGGGGAACTACAGTCCCAATTTATCAGACTGATTATTAACTCTCATTAACAAAATAAATTTATTGTTGTTAAATATGAAAAATTTCAAATTAAGCACGAAATCGTGAACTGTGTGAAATTACTGTAAGTTGCCATGTTATCGCAAACCGCTGGTCTCACCATGGGAGAAAGCGAGAGTTCCCACAAATTTTAACATGATGTGGCCCTCCCTACTTGGATGTCATTGTAATTACTAATGTAATGTGATGTACAAGAAATAAGTACAGGTTGTGCAGCGCACATTTCATCGCAGAAATGTTCCAATGTGATCTGCATGCAGAGTTAACAAGTAAGTAGTATTTGTCGGAAAAAAGATCTCAAAGCCATGTCGAGAGTGTCACGCCCGACATCCCTCCCTAGAGGGCGCTCCACTGCTCCCATTATTGTCTGTGTGATTAAGCTCTCCAGGTGTACCCTTTTAGCGTTATTATTTAAAGACCAGCTCCTCCAGTCCTCGGGGCTCATCATTAGGGTAAGATGTTGCGAGGCCCGCCTAGCACCAGGAAACCCTACGTCCGTCTCCTGAGGGCATAGGCCTCATCCCCGACACCTTCCGCTTCTTGAGCCCGGGGTCTGGAGGATCTCGCCCCATCACCCTTGGACCTCCATGTTTTGTTTGTCCGTGTGCTCCCCCCTCCCGGGGATTTTAACTTTGTCGCGTCCCAGGATGGATTCCTTGTTGATGGACTCTCGGACTGTGCTTTGACCTGCCCTTGGACCCGTTTGGATTTGGATGCTGTTTTGTCTTCCCCATTCACTGTCTCACGGTTTGTCACTATTATTTTGTGCACTATTAAACCCCTGTGTGTTCCCTTACCACGCCTCCTGTTTTCTCCAGCTCTTACCGAATCGCATAGGGTCTTCTACAAGATCTGACACGGATTTCAGTCCGTGTTCGTGACAGAGAGCAACATTTCTATTGGATTGAAAGAGATGTATTCACAAGCCTGCTTGTCTACAATGTAATAAGGCTGCATCAAGTCACCGGAAATTATGTTGCCTTGTTCTGAAATGCAGAATATGACACTGTGCATAACTGGAAATTTAGTCTATTTTGTGATTAAAATTGGAAGATTTATGAGTTACTGTGTCCATTTTACTTTTATTGTGGTTTGTAACTCACTTATCACTGCTGTTTCTTTCTTACCCCAAAACATAAAAATAGCAATTAACTTCCCCCCTCAGCCCAACATTTGACTTAACCAGATCAGATCCACCAGACACTTCCATGTTAAGTTGTAGAAACTGAACAGATGTTGTATTCTTCCATCCTTGTTAATTACTTTCTGCTCCACTGTCTGCCACTTTTGATTACTTTAAATTATGGGGAGGAACCAACATCAATCACTGGCTACTCCACACAAACTCAACTAATCACAGGCCATAAGCCCATAAGCCTTCCCACTACTTCCTGTAAGCACTCTGTGACGTAGGAACTATACTTCAAGCTTAGCCATAAAAAGCACAACAAGTTGAAGATAAGAGCAGGTGAATGATAAACTAATAATGGGAAACACTTTTTAGAGGAAGAGTAAAGAACTTCTTGTTATGGGTTAATTAGATACTAGCAGCTAAGGGAGCAGGATTGGCCAAATAACTTCCTCACCTTCATTAACCACCTTATGTTCTTCAGATATTAGTTTCATACTGTATTTATACTTGAGGAGATGCTGTAGTGACACATTCAAAGTCTGTCAGGTACTGTACATGTAGATCTTCTGAGAGTTAAATGTAACAAGAAAAAAGGGGTTCATGGAGTTACTCTACCACACAGCAATGTCATTAACATATAGCTGCAGGTATTGACGTGTTTCTAACCCTCTGAATTTCCCCTCCCCAGTGACTCATGATATCTACTCATGTTTTATAAAATAAAACCACTTTTTATTTCTTTGTGTCCAAATCCCTAAAGGGGGCACTGAAGTGTTACAGCTTAACAAACTCATATTGTGTGACTAGCATATTAATACTGTCAGGTCTGCTATCACACGCTGTGTTATATGGTCTCCCACAGTGAAAATGCAGAAAAACAACCTGGAATGTTTTATAGGTAGGGCTTTTGCTGTAATAAAGGTCAATAGTGTACAGTTGTATGCAGTATGAAATTCCTTTAATTCTAAACCTACAAACATAAATCTTTGTTCTCTTTTATTATACCTGCTACTGCCTGGAATAGCCAGGATATGACTTTCCAATTGAAATCATATGTAAACAAAACATTATGCAATTGATATAACAAAACTACCTTGTGCCTGCTTGGAAATTGCATCAGGACTTAATTTTGAACAATCTAGAAGTAATATTGTTACGAGATTATGCACTTCACCTACATCTGCAGCTAAAATCATTTTCTCAGTCCATTTGCAATGGCAGGTAAAGGATTTGTACTGGAATAATGTGGTTTGAGCTGGACCACTTTTATGCTTTACAAGAAACACAATCATAGTTTTTATCTAGCCCAAAGCATTGGGACTAAGAAGCCAGACTATATGATGATGGTCTGTTGAAAAGAAAAACAGCTGAATGTAAGTTTCTTCCAAAAGGATCTTGAAAGGCTGCTATCAATATGCCCATTCCTAAGAACATCATTAAACTGCCATCAAGGCCACTGCAAATGAACCTCTGTTTTGGAGAGATAGTATGTGACTAGCCAGCTGCATGTTTATGGAATTACTTGGATCAAAGAAATTGGATAAAATGTGTCTTTAGATATGATATGATATTTGATGTCTGAATCTGGCACTACAATGCTTTCTATATTTTAAATAATCAATAGCTTATAAGGATATTTATTTTCTTATTGACAAAAACAAATTCTCACCGTTAGAATGGGGGAAAAGGTCACTAAAGACACACTTCCAAATACACACTTGGTTTCACGAAGTACCAGCTCATTTAACAGAGCAAAGACCCTTTGTATTTCTACATGTGCAAAGGCAACAGCCTCTGGCATTGCACTTGTAAAGCTGGAGATACAGCAGACAAAGAGCTCAGTCTGATCTTCCTGGCACTTTCTTTTGAGGAACAGAATATAATTGTGTGCCCTTTTCTTACAGACGCGGCAGTTGATCTGCTTCAGCAGGCAGGACTTTGTAAACTATCTAATGGCAAGCACACTGAAGAGAACTAAGGGCACACAAAGAAGCAGAGCTGCAACACAATCATTACAAATGACCCACTTTGTTTCTGTTGTTTTCTGTTATTGCAATATCTTTATTTACATATCAGCAGAACTGCTCCATAACGCATTACTTATGGTTTACCATTACTTTTGCTTAAAATGGTGACTGTTTAATAGTGCAGAAATACTTTTAAATATTGTAAGTTCATTAAACAATTATATTAAAAAGGTGATTTGCAAAGAATGCTGTATTGTATAACAAGAAGTTATTTCAGACTAACATACTGTAGAAGCTTAAAAAGTCCTTTTTTCCCAGGGTACTGTACATTTTAAAAAGTGGTATCTCTTGTGCATATCAGTGCTAATAGATTGCTATAATTCTGGCCATTACTAATCCATAATTATGATTATTACCAAATGGGCCAGATTGGCAAATTGACATCCTCTCTTTTTTACCATTTTTATACTCCTATAACTAAAAAAACTGTTAAGTTAACACACCTACAATCCATCTCAGTTAAAGCTGTCAGGAGAACTCATCTAGTTTTGTAGCAGGATTGTTGATGACACCTGCTGATTAGGTTGTAGTATGTTTGCTATCATGCACTTTGAACAGAGATGGAAATGGAAATGTGGCCTATTGATAAAGGAGTATACTAATTGTTTTTACAGTGTTATGCTTGTGGGGGATTAAAACATCAAGACTTAAAATTCACCCTAAGATTAACAAATAAAACAGAAATCAGTTGCATGCATAAACATGAAAATAAAATAATGAAGTCAATACATTTTACAGAAGCATTGGGAAAATAATAGAATTGTGACTGCCTTGGAAATGATGTAGTTTATAGTCAGCTGCATGTCTATGACATTTCTTGGATCAAGGAAATCTGATAAAATTTGTTTTTAAATGTGATATTTAAAGTCTGGATCTGGCACTACAAAGCGTTATTATATTTTATATAATCAATAGCTTATCAGGATACAGTATTCATTTTGTTATTAACAAGGAAGAATTCCCATGTGTTGCATCCAATAGGAGCAGCAGGAGAGGCTGAAAAGAGACAGGACATATTTTTAGTTTTTGGTTTAAAATAATCTGCAGTTTTATAATCTAGGAGCCCAAACATTTGGAGAAAAATGTATTACAAATTATATGCACTTTTAAACGTGAGAGAGATCAAATCTTGTTGTTTTTGCAAATAAATGTTCCTTTTCTTCATGTGAAGGGTCGTTAAACGCAGTTTTCACAGCTCAGTGTGCACAAAATGTTCTCCAAACAAATTCAGCTGGGATTTAACTATAAATTATGTTATAGCCTTAGGGTATAAGGAACCACACAATCCATTCCACAAAGGCAAGAGCTGATTCAAGATTCAAGATTAGTTACAATCTAATGCTGATGTCGGTAGTGCGTGGGAACATAACACAAAATAAAAAGCTTTTAAACTTCTATATGATCTATGCATGTTAAATGTTAATTGAAGTGTATTATTTTGAGGTGCCATCTTCTTTCGGAAGGAATTCTTCTTTTACTCTTAGCTTTCTGCTGAAGTATGTGCTATTATAGTGCATTGCTGTTTCTGTTCTTACACCTCTTATTTCACCTTGTAGCTGTGCTACTTATTTGTTTGAAAAAACATACTGTGAACTCAGTGCCAGGTAACTTCTGTCACCTTGGTGCATGAACACAAAAGCACGATGCTATTAACAAATACAATAGAAGAGCATTAGTAAGGCAGAGCATGAGATTCAAGTTTCTCAAATGAGAGTCATAATTTTAATTTAAGCGTGGCAATTCACCAAAGAACCATTATGTCTTAAAGAACCATTTATATACAGTACATTGAGTAAATATTAATTACAATTTATACTGTGACAGCTGTAGATGACAATGGATGTTTCTAAAAAAATATTGAAAAATTGGGTAATGGGTAAGGACTAGCTATTGTCAACATTTTCAACTTCAAAGCAAAGGGGATGTTTGCTGAGATGTTGCGGTCCCAGATTCAATAATCAATGAAATCCTAACGTTTATCTCGGTTTACCCTAGTTAATTAGGTTTTGGGCAAATGATTAAGTGTTAATCAACAGTCCAGAAAAACATCATGTAAGATCAGAACAAGATAGAACAGAGAAAAAGGGGAAGAACAGGCCACAAAAGAGAGAGGAGACAGAACATGAAGCGTGTGGTAGGCAAGAGGTCTTTGTTCAAGATCATCCAAAAGGACACAACTGGAGCTAAGAATTTGAACCTTGCTCAGAGAGCTTGCTATTCTGTAGCTTTTAGGGAACGTGGATTTGAGTGAAGAATCTGAAAAATGGCTTCTCCTGTTTAGTGAGTGCCTTTTGAAATAGGGAGATAGGTTCATTTATTTTCTAGCATCCAGATTTGCAGAGAGAGAGAGATTTAACTGTAGGTTGTATTCCTTTTACTTTAGAAAGCAGCTTATTTCTTATTCCGCCCTTTGTAGACATTTAGAGATGAATATTTGGAAAGAGTTGCTGATTTTTCTGTTTGGTTAGGACATTAGACCTCTGGAACACCGTGTCTGTAAATTTCTGTTGTACACAGGGGAACTTGTGCATTCTATGTTTATGTTGTGTGTATTGTAATGTGTGTATTGGTTAATATTTGTTTAACCAAGTGTGATTGAATTATTTCTCTTTTCACCAGAACTGTGCCAGAGAACAAAGATCTCATGTGCTTCTAACTATAACTGCTTGAGTATATTCCTGCCAAAATCCTAGGGTAATGGATTATACAGTATATGATAATTTTTAAAGTTATGATAATTTATTTTACTTTTTGATTTATCCGTTCGCTCATTTCCAAATTTTCTCTATTTTCATTAACCCCCATTTGTAACAATATAAATGTCTTATAAATAAAAATGGCAAAATCCACTAGAGGTTACATAAAATTGTCATATTGAAAGCACGAAACATCTATAAATGATTGTGCTATAATTTCATTTTCAAATTAAATTAACACAGCAGCACCATCAAAATAATTTATTAACGGGAATCATTGGTCAAATATGTGCTTCTGCAGTGATTTTATGATTTAAATGCCCTTGCTATAAGAATTTACTTATATTTACACTAAAGCTAAGGGAGATATTAACAGTATTTTGTCGTAAGGAAATATGATAATTATCTGATAATTCCTATAACAATCACAAAACTAAAAATAATTCTCATTTCTATGAAGGACACTTTATTGAAAAACAGCTGCATGAAAGAATCAAGTAAAGCTATGAGAGCTGTGTGACTTTATGCAAAGTTGGTGCTTGTGAAAAGACAAAGGATTGCACACATCATGTGTGCCTTGATAAGACTGGACAGGTTTTTTTTCACATTCTCACAACACTGAATCATGCAAAGGTTTTAAAATGCAAGGCATACTTCAGGGAGGCATGGTGGTGCATGGTTAGTGGTGTAGTGCTGAGTAACTAAGTTCACTTCCTGGGGTGATATGTGTGTGGAGTTTGCATAATTTCCCTATGTTCATCTGAGTTTCATTTGGGTACTCTAGTTTACTCCCACAGTCCAAAGATCTACCAGTAGCTTCTGTGAAATTGGCCCTGGTGTGAGAGTCTGTGTCTGTGTGTCTGCTTGTGCCCGGTGATGGACTGGCATCCTCTCCAGGGCATATGCCACCTCTCAACAAATGCTTCCCATTATAGGCTGTGGGCTATAAACACTGTGTTTACAAACAAGGTAAATGATATGCATTTTACACAATGCTTATAAGGAATAAATCCCTGAGAAAAGGCTATTTTCATTCTTTTTTCAGAGATGCACAAAATAGAAGCTCTTCTTTTAGATATCCAAACAGATGATGAAAAAGGGACTGATCAATAACTCTAAAGATTGCCTTTCATCACTCATCCACCTGCCAAAGTCCTCCAGTGACAGTTTTCTCATGAAAAGCAATGAATGAATGCTAGCCAGTGGCTGACAATAATGTGCTTTGAAAGGTAACCCACCGTGACTGATTAAATCTCGATTAGGGACAAAGTAAATAATACACATGAGGGTGCTCTTCAAATACAAACAAAATAAAGTGGGTGTGAATATGTTTGCTGATCTGTGTGGGAAAGATGAACAATAAGCTTAATCAACACAAGACACAAAGAGAAAGAATACTTGATGTGAAGTGTCATCAGCGTAGAGCTAAGAGTTTAAACCGCCTTAGTGTTGCATAGATTTTAACCAAAGGGGAACTTGGGTTTTTTTTTTTGAGTCTCTCATCGTGTTTGTCAAACTTGAAAAAAATTGTTTAGTTAATTCCCAATTCTAGGGAACAGAAGTGTTAGACAAGAGTAGGATGTACACTTTTATGGTGTAACAGATGCAAACAATATTTTTTAAAACTTTAGAACTGACTATAGTCAGTGCCGCATCCTGCTTTCACCCGAAAATAATGTACTACTAAGCATCTGTTTTTGCAATCACTTCCATATTTTGCCAAACAAAACAAATTTGTTAGACTTATTAGATGTGACAAAAATGTATTTGCATAGGGAAAGTGAGTGCAAGAATTTGTAATCAATGTTGCGCAGAGTAATTGAATGACAGTTATAGATTTTCTGCATCATGTCCTTGTCTGGCACTAAACCTAATGTTATTAACCCTGACTAACACTGAAAATTGGAAAAAAAGAAGGCTGGGGAATTATTCATCAAACTACCTACCAAATATACTGTACATGACTGTTTCATAATCCCTTGTGTTATTTTGTGTTCTTTATTGACTGAAATCTCAATGTATATTGTGCAATGTCACCAGCAATCTGTGAATTACTTTGAGTAGAGCAGCCAGATGAGATCAAGCTCTCCATCTGGTTTGAACAGTTCCAATTACTGGCGCTTTGGCTCTGTCAGAAATGCAGTTTCATACACCTGACATTGAATTTCATAGAGGCAAGATTGTCGGTAAGGCACTCACGGTTTACTATATATATTTGTGCTAAAGGTAATTATAAGTTTTAGTGCATAAACAATTTGAAACGAGGGAAATTAGTGTTTCAAGCAATATTATTCATGTAATAATAACTACCTCACTTTGTATATTTTAACTTTTTTCTTTAACTTGGGCACAACTAATGGATAACAGGTAGAACTTTGAAAAACACTTTGAATAACAATGTTATTCCCTCTAAACAGTAGTACGTCCCCTGGGAAAACAAAGCACACAATATAGATTCTGCCTATATTACTTCAAGCATAATCTGATCAAAAGAATGATACAGAGACCCCTAAAAGTCCCAATGTCATGAAGCGTTCTTTCAGGACCCTATGCAGAAAACACAATCCGGGGAGGAGTGAGGAAAACATGGGTAAAAAAGCATGCAAAGGGCCTGGAAGGAAAACAGGGGGCGTGTCAATGGTGCGCTGGTGCTCAGGGGAGGTGTGGCCGAGGCAAACAGTCCAATAGAGTCCGAGGCAAATCCATGAGTGTAGCAGAAGTCCAAGACCGGGTAATCCATCCTGACAGACAAACAGAGTTAAAAGCCGGAGCAGCATCCGGCGGAGGGACAGAGGGAGGTCACAGGACCAGACTCTCAGAAGGTCAGGACACTGTGATGAAGCCTGTGTCGTCGAGTCGCTCCTGGATAGGCAGGCTTCAGGGCGTCCATCTTCCAAAGCTGAGCCCAGATTGGCAGGAACGCCTGGCTTTTGTAGGACGGGGGCAGGAACCAGAGGCAGGCGCAAGGAATCAAGAATAAAAATAGGAAGGGCTGAAGTATTCTTAAGAGGAGGGGTTTAAGAGCGTGACACCCAACTGGGATTCCATATAGCCAATATATCATTTTAATACACTCAATTCATATTTTAACCTTAGTTGCCTATTGTCTGTAGCAGTTTTGCATAAAGAGAAAAATCTACTAGTTTCTAGGACTAAGGACAAAACAGAATACCAAGAAATGCACATGACAATGAAATTAAAATTGAACATCATAGACAAATTTTATAAAGGAAAGGAAGAGTGACAGGTGGAGGCAATGACAATAAAAAGTAGAGCATTATAACTAAAGCATTATAAGTGTTAGTGTAGCATCATTTAAAAGGATTGTGCAGAACATAGTGGTAACTGGAATTAAAAAAGGTAGAAAATGGAAACAGCAGAATAGACAGGACACTAGATAAGTGTATAAAACCTTTTACATTTTGGGTTACATTTTGGGCACCTACTGGTGCAGGAGCTAAGTGTGATTATCAGAAATGACAAGGATCCGAAAAAAAAACTGAGGCTGATGGAGTGAGTGTTGGGATTCAGGGGCCAAAACTACCAAAAAGACACTGCTAGTCTAAATGAAGAAGCTGCAAAGCCTACACTGGAACTGATGGTGCAACATATTGGATAATAGAGACAGCTGAGGCCTGTAGAGAGGCAACTTTGGTTAACCCACACCAGGTCTGCTATTACAGAAGAGAGAAGCAAGTGAAAATAGGACTGGGAGAGAGGACATCTGACAGCAGCAAAGAGTGGGTGACTGAAGAAAACCATTAATTGAGAAACAAAGTCAGGCTTTGTAAAGAGGCAATGAGGGAGAAAACAAAATAATAGTTGAAAATAGAATGCTGGAAATAGCTGTTAATGGAACAAAAGACCATGTAGATGCTAGAGAAAAGGCAGGAGTAAGCCTGAAGTTGTGCAAATGGGTAGAAAAAATGGAAAATTGATTTTTGGCCCTTTCAGGTGACCAAAACTGAGTTTTAAGAATTCATACAAACAACCTGACATCGATACAGTACATGCATGTAAAGAAAAATAACTTTGACAAATCTCAAAATAATTTGCAGAAAATGTGTCAGAATAATATCATCAGGAGACACTGAGAAAAGTAAGGAGTTAAAACATATTTTTGTGAGAGAGACTGTGTGTGCGGCGGGGTGAGATTGTGATTGCACAATGAGGCGGCACATTTGCCAGTGAGACAGTTTGAATTTCTGCAGTCACATTGACACACACCCCTAAAGCAATCACTGCTGGGAGGCAGGAGGATGGTCAAGGTTTGGCATCTTCTGCTGGTGCCACAGTGTGTATGCCTGCTGATATAGAACAAAAATTTGCTTATCCAGAGCAACGGGGGCCAAAAGAGGAGCTGAAACTGAAAGCAGAATAATCCTCATAAATGGGAAAGTAAGGGGCAGTAAGGATTGAACATATTGTATGCTGCCAAGGTCATGATTTGTACACATGACATTGTAGGTGCTGAAATGTGTTCCCTGCAACTTCAAGGGCTGTTTTACAAAGGCAGATAAACAGACATCAGTACTTTTAAGACTCTGGTTAGATAATAATCTATACTGGTAGGGATATGAAAAAAAACAACTGAGAAACTGAATGTTCATCTTCTGTTTTGTTAGAGTTAATTTCCTGAAGGACAGAGGCTAGCACTGCTGGGCCCTTCTTTTGGAATTTGAACTGGGAGGGACATTAGTGCAGACAAGAAAGAGTAAAAGAGAAAGGACTGACAGGAAGAAAGTAAGTAATAGATGGGACAATAAGGCCATTGGGCAAGGTACTGTTTATAAATGTATAGAGGAACTGAAAGACACAGATTGTTAAAGAGAGCAGTGGAGAGGACAGAAAAGCAGCAGGAAGAGTGAAATAACTGGAAGGTTTAGAAGCAGATGGACAAACTGTGAGTACTCTAGATGTTCTTGTGGGCATTGAGATATCATATCTGTTTCTGGAAATGGCTTGATCAGAACAGCTGAATCCTTTGACTATTTTTTCTTGCAAAGATAAAGATGATATTATTTATTTCAGATAAAACTGGGTTTTCTTCATTTCTGCAGAATCTTCTTCAAATGAGCCACTGCGCACTCCTTTAAATGCACACAACAATTTAATAGAGATTCAACTTAATTTGTTGAGTTCATAAAATGCAATGGAAGATAATGAAAAACAACAGTTTTGTGGTACCATCATGCCTGGAGTCAACAAAAATCCAGATAAATTGCTGGGTTTTGTAAAAGGTAAATACGTGCAGCAACCAGAATACAATATAAAACATTGTGGAAAAGGATAAAAATGGTGATGATGAATTATATTTGCAATACAAATCCAACAGTAATTAGATTGGAAATTCCCTTATTCCAGTTATAGTCCTATTTACTGTATATAGACAGTGCAATAAAACCTATTATTCTCAGACAGCTCTGTCCATAAACAAAACTCTCTCAGGATCGTCAACCAATATCCAGTACAACACACCTTATTTGTGTATCATCATCATGGTGTATCATCTACCCGTAGTACATACTAAATTAACAGGCTGTTCTTATCAAGTGCTGGGAGAGATAGTTTTAACAAAACAGGAAGGCTTATATCTGAATATAATTCTGTCAGAGCACAATCTTCAAGCATACATTACCATACAATACAATTCCATACATATTAGGTTACAGTATTTACAAATATTAAATGTGATGTAGGTAGGAACAATACAATAGTACCAAATAATGTGAAGGAAAAAACAAAATTTGTGTTTATGCTTTCATTATGGAGATCATGCAGTAACAATGTACTGTATATGTATATTTTCAGGTTATTTCAAGAAAACCTTTCTTTATAAATGTATTAATGTTTCTTTATTGAATTGCATTAAAAACTCTTTATCATCGGCAAGAGAGTTGTTAAAACATTTATATTTACACACAAGGCATTGTAGCATGGTCAGAAATATATTGTATATATTTTCAATTTTAACTTCAAGAATTTGAAGAATTCATCTGCCTTTGAGAGTTTTTTAAAGCGTACATAAGATGATTTATTTATATATACACTTCATATTAAAAAGGAGAAATGCCAAGATTAGAGCTATTAAAACAAGTTAAATTATCAGAGATTTTATTAAATCATTTTCAAACCAGAAAATTAGAGAATTAATTAAAGCCAAACTCCTATTAAATATCATCATTACAGATACAGAACATCTCAAAATATACAGATTGGAAAGACTATATCATGAAAAATTTGACCTATTCTTATACCATATTTCCAGGTTGTAACTCTATCGAATGCCTTATTAGAAATTAAAATCATCTGCTAAATTACTTCAATGGTCAATATTCAATATTAGTTTTAACAACTCTTTTACTAACAGACCACAAAAATCTACTTCTGAGGTGTTTACATACTTTTATTATTTTAATTTCAGTTACTAATGTTACTTGGTGATTTTCTACACTGTATTTTTTCTAATAATTAAAACCGTTTCAAATGTAATGTCAGGAATCTTCTTTAAAGAAAAACCTTGTTTGAACGCTAATCATTAATGTATAGATTCATGAAACAGTTGGTTTTTCTGGTTTTGTTTTTCTTATTATTTTATTTTTCAATCAAGGATGCAGTCCCCTGGCATTTGCAGATAGGTCAGGTTTATTAGTCAGATCAAGACCTGCTTCCCACATGCTTTCAAGGATTTCATTTAATAAGAAACTATCAAGGCTCATAACTGAGAGTCAATTGGCCAGTTGTCTTAAACCAAGAATTAATTGGAAAAAAGGTGCTGAGAGACTTAGAGACAACAGTGAATATAAAACCATACATTCATTGCTGGATTGAGCACAAATCTTAGATGAAAAGCCTCCTTTATAGATAGTGTTTTATTTAAATACGGTAAAGAAAAGCTGATTAGACAGCTGTAAAAAAATTATTTATGCCTGTTTGATTTTATTGGGGCATTTCTTGAACTGACACCCATAAAACACAGTAATGTAATGATGAAGTTACTAATTCATCATAAATAAAAATACAGATGCATCAGCATCACATTTGAATTCAATAGTATAAAATGTAGGCTAATTTAAATTCTATCAGTGCCTCTCTTAACAAGAAATATATGGTTTCAAGTCATATCAACAGCGCATTTTTATTTAAGCATGAAAGCCACAATTAATCTTAAAAACAGAAATTTTATAAATACAGTTAAATACATGACCTCCCTAAGATCAATTATCCAATCATCACAGACACTAGACCACTTTATTTTTTTAATTCATTAGTGGCCTTTCAAAAGAAATAGCGCTAAAGAAGTAGTAAATTGAAAAGTGAATATCACTCATGTGGTTCTCAAGTGAAAAAACTAAATATAATTTACTTTGCTACCTTAACAGCTCAAGGCAAATTATATGCATGCAAAATTCTATTTCATTTTAACTCTTCCATAGTATAGCAATACCAGAATAATTATTTGTAGTAATGATTATCATTTATTTTGTGTGCCACAACACTGAACAGAAAAACAACAACATTAAGACCAACCACATATGCACATACTGTTTTTAATCTTTAGTGTTTTAAAAATAACTTACAAAATTACAAAAACTGTAAACGAATGTTTGTCATGTGACACATGTTCACGTGCATTTTATAAATACACATTTACTGTACATACTGTATGTAACACATACTGTAGCTAATATTGTTTCATACTTGTACTAGCTGATCAGCAATGACAGTGGTGTTCTTCAAATAATGTGTGCTAATGTAGACAATATTTAGTAAAGAGATGGGTCTATAAGACCTGGATAGGTATGTGCAAGCATGACAATGTGTGTTGTCTTGCTGGAATGTTCTCATGTCAGGATGCCAGCATGAGCCTGCAGGAAGGGTAGTTGGTGAGATCGCAGGGCTTGATGAAGTGTCATGAGGTTAAGATCAATTACTGTGAGTGAAGTTATTTAGTGACTATCTACCTAGACTGTCACATTTGAACCTTTCCTTCAGTCTTGGTAAGCTGTCATTACTCATGGACTCCCAGATTATTTCTATCTTTGATGGACTATGTTTGTGTGTAATGTCTTCCAGGTTAGAAATTGCTGTGACAGCTCATATGTAAGGACAGTGCACTCACTTAGTCCAGACTCTTAAAATGACAGCACAAATGTATACATTTCTCGAAGGGGCATGTTGGTTTCTATCTGTATTTATCTTTCTTGATTTGAACTTCACTTTACATTCAAAAGACTAAATTACCTCATCATCGATGCCCTAACAGCTCTCTCACTGATATGTAATTTCATACTCATACAACAGTTAAAGCCACTCACATATGTGATGGCAGTCATGAATGATCTATTAATCCTTATGACCAAAAATATAAAGGTTGTAATTGTAACTCTGAACTTTTATTGTTTTATAATTGGCCTTAAAACCTTATGATACTGTTGTAACAGAAAGAATAAGGTTCTGGATCCCTAGATGAAGTTAAACAGATGAGTTTATTGCATGCAAGGAACAATAAAGCCGAAGTCTTGTTTCCCGCAAGAAACAACAAAACCGAAGTATTGTTCGATGTGCCAGTACAAACTTTTAGGTTATATAGTCCTTCCTTGCTGCTTCAGACGTCATTCGGTGTTATGGTAAAGAGGGGGGTCATGGTATTTGGCCAGTTAAGAGACCCTGGCCAAATGGTCAGTTTAAGATTACGCCCCCAGGGGGTTCCTAGCTCGCATCTGGAATCCTTATCATTTAACCCCCTTTCCTGCCATAAACCCCTGTTGCTTAGAAGTCTAATTTTCAGGCAGAACTGACTTAAGTTAACCCTTTTTACATCTTGTGTCTTACTTCAATACCTATTATCGAACCATTCCTTGTGTCTCCTGCTCATTCAGTTATTTCCATCTCACTTGTGGTTCGAGTGGATACCATTGTGTAATCAGTTAAATATTTAACACAGGAAGAAGACAAGAAGATATATAAATCCATGTATCCATTTTGTAACTGCACCAGGATGTTATGATAATCCTCCACAGGGCACACACAGACTCACACCAGGGCAAATATTCTCAGAAGTAAGTTAACCTACCAGTATGTCTTTGGACTGTGGGAGGAAAGCAGAGCAACTAGAGGAAAGCCATGCATGCAAACACGAGGAGAATGGACAAACTCCACATGGATAGCACCCCAGGAATTGAACCCAGGACCCCTGCTCTGTGAGGCAGCAATGGTAATGTGCTACCTCAGATATGTAAATCCATTCCATTACATCCATTTTCACTCCGCTTTTCCTGGTGAGGGTCGCGGTTGCAGCAAGCTGAGTAGATCAGCTCAGACTTCCCTATCCCCAGCAACAGATATAATCCCTCCAGCGTGTCCTGGGTCTGCCACGTGGTCTCCGCACAGTGGGACGTGCCCGGAACAGCTCCAGCAGAAGCCGACCAGGGGGTATCCTTATGAGATGCCCAAACCATCTCAACTGACTCCTCTTGATCTGGAGGAGCAGCGACTCTACTCTGAGGCTCTCCTGGATTGCCGAGCTCCTTGCCCTGTCACAGAGAGTCAGCCCAGCGGCCCTGTGGAGAAACCTCATTTCTGCCGCTTGTATCCAAGATCTCGTTGTTGTTGTCATTACTCACAGCTCATGACCATAGGTGAGGACAGGGACGTAGATCAACTGGTAAACTGGCTTGTCTTCAAACTTGGCTCCCACTTCACCACCACAGACTGGTACAGTTCCCACAAACCAGCTGATGCTGCCCCAATCCGCTTGTCGATTTCAAGCTCCCCTCTTCCATCAGTCGTGAACAAGATCCCAAGATACCTAAACTCCTCCACTAAGGGCAGCTGTTCCCCCCTCACCTGGAGAGAGCAATCCACTCTTTTCTGGGACAGATCTTTGTCCTTGGAGGTGCTGATTCTCATCCCAGCTGCTTCACACTCACGCAGCAAATTGTTGAAATGTGCGCCAAAGGTTACAGTCAGATGATGACAAAATAGCAGATGATCTTCAAATAGCAGAGATGCCACCTTTAGTAACCCCCAGCCGGACACCCTCACATCCTCGGCTGTGCCTTGATATCCTGTCCATGAACACCACAAACAGGAGCGGTGACAAGATACAACCCCGATGGAGTCCGACGCCCACAGTGAATGAATTAAACTTAATGCCACGAAATCAGATACAGCTCTCACTGTGTTCATATAGAGACCAAATAGCATACAAAAGCGGTCCCGATACCCCATATTCCTGCAGCACCTTCCACATCACAAGCCGAGGGACACGGTCATATGCCTTCTCCAAATCCACAAAACACATGTAGACTAGATTTGCATACTCCCGCGCACCCTCAAGCAGCCGCACCAGGGAGAAGAGTTGGTCCACTGTTCCACGGCCAGAACGGAATTCACCTTGCTCCTCCTGGATCTGAGGCTCGACAACCGGGCAGTCTACTTTACAGTACCCTGGCATAGGCTTTCCCAGGGTGGCTAAGGAGTGTGATCCCCCTATAGTTGGAACACACCCTCTGGTCCCCCTTCTTAAATATAGGGACCACCACCCCAGTTTGCCAGTCCAAGAGTACTTTACCCGCCTTCAATGCAACACTGAAGAGGCGCATTAGTCAAGCCACCCCAACAGTGTCCAGTGTTTTCTACGTGTCTGGTCAGATCTCATCCACCCCGCGGCTTTACCACTACGGAGTTATCGGACCACCATAGTGACTTCGGCGACAGTGATGTGCTCACCCACACCAGGTTTGTCTGTTACTGCCTCCTGATAGGAGGGCATATCCACCGGGTTGCACGAGCTCAGGCTCCTTCCCTACCAGAGAGATAACATTCCACGTACCCAACGCCAGTCTCCATTGCCAGGATCTAGTCCTTTCCACTTATGCCTGCCACTAGGCTGGCATCGCACCCGGCCCTCACCTTTTGTTTTGCAGGTGGTGGGCCCACAAGATGGCCCCACATTGCCTTTTTTAAAATCATTTTTTAATAATTTATTTAATACTTGATCATTTATAATTAGTGCAGGTCATGTTCCTATGAGGCCCAAGAGAAGGCCAAGCAGCAGTTTCAATATATTTACTGAATATTTAAAATCAGTGATCTGAAAAAAGAATGCCAATTTGCTCTTATACTCTGGAATACATCCATGGGATATTAGAACAGGGCATTGCTTTGTATTTATTATACAGACTTTAGCGTGCAATTATTTCTGAAGCCATATAAAACTAACAAGCAAAAGAAAGTACTGTTAAAAGTTGTAATTGGCTCTGCAACTAAATTTTATTTATTTTTTCTTAATTAGGGAAAACACAGAGGAACAAAAGACTGGGGCCTTTTCATTTAATTAAAGTGTTTGTGCTTTCACCAGGTGAGTATTTTAATCATGTCACCAAAACAGACTAACCTGAAGCAATTATTTTTTTTCAGTATTTTTGCTGTTCCTTTTTTTCTCGATCCCGGTGTGCCTATGAATCACAGCAGAATGTACAAGATCATATTTTGATGACCTGTGGCTCACATTATAAATCATATGCAGCAAGATAGATATCAAGCTAATGTTTCCACTCGGTCTTGTACCTTTTTTCTGTTTTCCTTGGAGACATATGAAAATAGAAGATTTTAGAGGAGAGGTATTTGGATAAAATGGAATTGTTTAGTCAGCAGAGAGACCATACAAAGTTTATGATTTGGCTGCTAACAATACAAGCTAGGTCAATAATTACAGTTTGGCCCATGTATATAGACCATTACTGTTTTGTGAAAAGGTAAATTGTTGACACATTTTCTAATGACTTTTTTCAATTAATTTTTACCTTGCAAACTTGCAATTTCCCTCTTTGCTTTTGTTTTCTGTCCTCGACATATTGAATAAGTTATGAGAAATTTTAATACTTTCAGAACATGATGCAGAAGGACCCTCTGTATTAACTGCATAGTACAGAATGTATTTGTCAGTCAAAACTGAAAAGGGTAATAATTAGACACCCTCTTCCACATTATTTTGCAGCATGAGACTTCAGGCAAGCAGAATCCCCTTGGACAACAGACAAAGGAAAGTAAAGTGTGTTCAATTCATCTGTTCTGCAGCCAATAGGCTTTACCCATGAAATGAATAAATAAATATGATTTTGATACCTTATGGTTTAGGAGTAGCATAATCCCACACTTTATTTTAAGGGAATTTTCCTTTTAAAGTATGCCTCAGTGTGATATAAAAGTCATGACATTCATTTCAAATTGAACATTTCAATTCCATCTTCTTGGATTCTGTAAGAATAGCACTTTTATTGCATATTTCCAATATACAGTATTGACTATTCAGGCATTAATATCTAAATAACTAATTAACAATAAAAACAATAATTATTGAATGATTTAATGAATGAATGCCAATTCTCTGTCACAAACATAGACTACAAGTTAATAACATAAAGATAATAACTGCTCTCCAAGTCACAAGAATGGCTTGAACATGAGCTGGTTGTATTCCCAGGTTTTTAAATATTTGTGGTCCAGTTCTACACTGTTCTACTAGGATCGCGTTCATGTTCTACAGGTTCCAGTTATTTTTGGATTAATCTGAGATTTTACTTGCTAGGGAAGTTGATGATCTGTCTCATTCTTTGGAAACCAGACATGCTCTGCCTGCTACTGACAGAGCATAGGCAGATTCTACCTGACCAGCCTGAATAAAACGGGTGACATTAATCTTTTCAGAGCTTCAGATTAATTTTGAAACTCTTGCTTAAGGGGATTTTATGAAGCTCCTTTGTTTTCATTGCTAATTTTTTTAAAAAAAGCAAAAACAACATATTATTACAATTACAATTACCTGCCTACTCCTGTCTACAGCATGACATGGGAAAATGGATTGCACTGCAGTAAATGCTTTACTCAAAACTGACTTATATTTTTATATTGTGTTTTACATACTCAAAAGATATAAACAAACCAGTGTTAATAAAACCATAATTAGGAATTAATTCCTTATTATTAAGTAGCTGATAGTTGTTTTCCAGATCATCAATCTACAACTTCATAGAATCAATCATCCATTCCAATTCATATCAATGCTTTATCCATACAGTCATGTGGGTTTCAAACAGACAGCCTAAGCTGTGAATCGTCAGCTTGGCTAGGAAGATGGGAATTGTCAGACATACTGTGGGAAGCTAGCCAAAGTTTAGACACAAGAGTAGAGACAAGACAGACACAAAGATGTAAATCAATGAACTCCAGGTCAGTAACTCAATGCAAAACATCTCTTGCCACTGCTCCCAAAACTTTAGTTTCTAAACAAATTTTCCTCTCCTTTATTTTTCATGGGGACCAATGAATTTATTTAGTTTATTAAATTGCTGCCTTATTTATTAATTTTGTGTTTGCCTTTCTTACTAACATTAAGGTCAAGCAGAAGTTTAGAATTGTCAGTCACTTTTTTATTACTGTATGTACCCATTCAGCTCAGAATCTTAGAATGTTTTGTTTTAAAGACTCGGCTATCCTGACATTGTCCCTAGCACCTTTGCAAGGAGAACATGGAGCTGCAAACATGTTTCTCCTGTGTGACCCTCCCTTCAGAATCCTTCTTCTTTTGACACACTACAAGCTCCATAGTGTCATTACTGCCTAACAGCAGGAGTTGCTGTCGCAAAAAGAGAAAGAGGAATTTGGCCATCCTACTCTGGCGTTGCCAGCTGTGTTCCATTGCTTCTAGAATTCCAAACACTGACACCCAGTTATATGATGGCATGGGTTCAAACTAATAAAGTGTAGGTCACACAGCTCTGGGAAAGAGCCTCTACTGGTTTGGCTGAGCCACTCAGGTGATAAAAGTATTGTTTACATGTTATATATAATATATACAAACAGAATTTAAGATATATTGTATATACTGTACATACAGTATATATGATATCTATACATTCATAATATAGGACACGCTAAAGTAAATATATACACTTCAGCTTGCAACAAACATGCTTTACCAGCATCATTTTATTTTCATAGTCATTTGACATTCTTCTGTTGATTTCTATAAATAGTCATACACTTCTGTGGGATTTGAAAAAAAAAATTCTCCCACAGGAAGAAGTAGAAAGAAATGAAAATAACTACTGTATATGGGAACGTGCACTAGGTGCTGCTTTCTACTGTATATGAACTCTGTGTAAGGGATATAGGGAAAAAAACTTTTGGACTAGCTGAACAAATTCCAGTTTTTGTTCCCAAAAAAGCACCGATCACCTGCAAGCATGGAATGTCAGCAACACCAGGTGCAGATAATTTTTTTTTCTAAAATTCTGCCGTTGCTCTGCAGAACAGCACAGCTGAGTGAAGGCTTGAGATGAGTTTTAATTTGTGACTAAAAAGGCCATTTCTGGATACCACTGAAGAAGACACAAATTAAATATATTATAGTTTGAGTACAGCTATTCTCACCTTATATTATTACAATGAATGGGTGTTTATGGGTAACCATTTCTTCTGTACTGGAACCACAGAAAAAACTTCCACACTTTGGCATAGTGGCTGTTCCTCATAATGTTATCTTAGCCTTTCAGTTATTTCTGAAATGTCACATACAACAGGTGTCTGTTTAAAATGCACTCAAGTCTGGTGAGAGGAATG
This sequence comes from Atractosteus spatula, assembly GCF_055471065.1. Taxonomy (NCBI): domain Eukaryota; kingdom Metazoa; phylum Chordata; class Actinopteri; order Semionotiformes; family Lepisosteidae; genus Atractosteus; species Atractosteus spatula. The sequence continues at coordinate 28,675,282 of NC_142719.1, forward strand.
ACCCCAGGCCAGATTCAGATTGCTAGCTGTTACAAAATAATGTCATCCATTTTTTAAGCATTGTGTGGCAGCAAGTCTATCACAGTATTATGCTTAGAATTATGTGTTCAGAATTAAGTGCCTTGAACAGGAAATCACCCTGGCACTGCAAAACTTTGAGTCAGGTTCTCAGGAATACAACTATGGCTTAGAACACTGAAAGTTAGGATGGGCTGACTGTAACAAATCAGGACACTATAAGTTGGATTCATCCCACTCAAGTGATGAACTTCCCACTTTGATGTCTCTTAGTCTACTGCTCAACAGAGAAACATCTGGACTTGAACTGATTGAGCTCACCTCTCATAAATCCACCAGCTCGAGTGATCCACCAATGAGGAATATGCCTCAATGGGGATGGACACATCACCCGATGATGTCATGACCAATCAAATCCCATGATGATGCGACTATACAGTAAAAGGCTCTGCACAACAGTTTAGGATGCTCTTGGATACCTCTGGCAACTTGACAGCAAAAAATATCAGATGACTATCCAAGCTGCAACTGCAAACCTCTTTAGATTAAACGAACTTCCAAATGACCTATGGAAACCAGAATTCTACTCAAGACTTCTTGTGCAACAAGAAGTGTTTTGTGATGAGCTCTCAGTTGTAGTTTCACCTGAGCAACAATGTAAAACAGTTTTAACTTTTCCTGACAGCACTGAATGTCACTGAATATTCAGTGTGGCAGCTAAATAATTCAGGTGAGCAGACTTTCTTTGCTTCCCTTCCTTTTAAATTTGGAATTCCAGCTCTTTTTTGTGAACTTTCCACTTTCAGATGGCGTTTTCAGTACAAGTATAATGCTATGAGGAACTGTTCTTTTGCTTATCTAGCACAAGCTGGACTTCCTTGACCCAGGGCTTGCAGACAAGGATTGGACACACTCACCTTTTAAAAACTTCTTTCCTGACCAGACATTCTATTTTGGCCAAGTATGTTTTCAATGTTCTCATTATAGAACTTCAGAATTAAGCTATTCTGAGTAAATGAATGGTAATATAATTATATGAGATTAAATTAATTGTGAGGTTGACTGTAATAACAAGTATTATAGCCAGTGCATCTTAACTGTTCTGATTTATATCTTTTGTAAAAATGAGTGATCAGCCATTTGTGTTGTGGCAGATTTATTCATATACTGTATACATACAGTACATACTCTTGTGTTGTTTTATTTTGCATATTTTATTATTTAAATAAAATGATGTATTGTATTCTTTTAATACATACAGTATGCACAATCACCATTTGTAATGATTGACTAATTCCTTTCGTATCTATGTAATGTTACATTTTCTTATCGTTACAGTAAATTAGTCATTAAAACACTGCAAACCCCTCCAGTATTTCTATATGCAATTTGTACTTTGTTTTTAAATGGACCTTAAAAATATTTGGTATCATGAGCACCACAAAAATATACATGTGAACACACACATTTCAATATTTTGTTACATTGTTTTCAATTAAACATTTTTATTAAAATGAAAGTAAAATATTTTCTTATTTAATTCATTAAAAACACTTTTTTTGAATGATGTGAATTATTATTCTCTTATTTACATAAAATAAGCAAACTGAGTGTAATCAGCAATACCTGTGTTTATTATTAATAGCTGGAAGAGCATAATTTATCAGCTAAGTATATTAGTGATACATTATAATAGTGGTTAATAACATCATCACAGATTTTTTTTGAAGAATTCTAAACAAATGAATGGCTATGATAGTTCAAAGAGCAAAAATAGAAAATGTCTAATTCTTTTACTTTTTAAATGAATTTAAGTAGGAAATAACAAATATGTTTGTATAATAGGTTTGGTAACTTATTGAGGAGCTCGACAGAGGAAGGAATTAATCAGTTATGCCTTTTCCACAGTATAATCACCAAATGGCTGCTTTATCATGAAGCCCAGCATGAGTTATCCTGACATTGCATTGAATGTAGTCTTAATCTGCATTTAAATTGCTAGAGGGTAATCTGCATTGAGCTCTCATATTACTTATGCAGTTAATACGATGCTTGATGCCACAATATCCAAAATTCAGCATTTCCAACAAACAATTGATTAATATTACACTTCCTACACGGCAGGGTAACTGTAATACTTTTAAAAATGTTTTTTTTTTATATTTTTATATATCTTTTATATTAACAATAGCAAATAATAATAATATTTAGGTTTTATTTTCACTTCCAATATTTCCCCAATGACTTCTTGAGCTCCATCAAGATAGAGTGGCCTACCTTCCAGGGGCCTCTCAGTCTTTAGCTCAACAGCACCTTCTGTGGCTTGATGAGCCAACTCCAGGCTTGCTGTGACCTGAGTGAGAGATGCACTACTCCTACAACTGATACTTACAGTCCTGTGAAAAATGAATAGCTCTGATGGTTGGGCACATTGGGATAGCATCCTCAATGTGAGTACAGGAGTTGTAGCTGTAAAGCCAAGTGTTACAAACAATTGCAGTAATCAAACCAAAATGTAACCAAAATGCTTAAATGTATTTTAAAAAAAGAATAGTTTTATGAACAAGAGAAAAAAGAAGAGAAATTCTGATTAAAATTACCCCACACTTGCTGTCAAGTATATCCTACTGACCCCTGAAGAAGGCTCCACGGCCGAAACGTTGTGTTCTCTTTCTTCTTTTTTTCAGCATGGAATAAACCTATTACTTGTTCCTTTGTATCCTACTGTCCTAATAGGTGGTTATATCCTCTTTTTAATTCAAGTACTCATTTTCCAGGCAGATGAATCTGCATAGACTTGTTTTTGACATGAAATTTGCTTAAATAAAGGCACTGACAATCACAGGTGAAAAGATTCATAGAACACTAGTATTAAAATGGCAAGCACTCTGATGGAGATGAATACTTTTGTATTTTCCTGACAATTTTCTGTCTCTGCCGAGGAAAAAAAAAATACTTATTTAATGTGAAAAATAACAATTTCAGATGCAATGTGTACTTAGTAAAACTGTACTGGAGCAAAACAAGGACTCTCTCTGCTGGTGCTGTCTAGTTTCCTGTCCCAGAGGTTTCTTGTCTTCATGAAATCCTCAAGCAATGAGTCATATTAGAAACAATCTACATATATTAAAACATTTCTTAGCCAACATGTGACAAGCTGCAAGATAGCTGGCAGATTTAAAAGTGCCAATTTCTTTAGTTTGGGTGAGTTTGGTTGGTATGGATTTCCCTGGGCCTTATGTCATAGGTGACTTGCATAATATCTAATCAATTTCCTTGGGATTTCTTTCTGTATATTGCTTTCACTTTTAGATGTGAAAATATACCTCAAAACTCCAAGGGGAGAATATTTTTAAGCACATTTCTACTTCCCAGGGCCTTGTCTTGGTGATTATCTATCTGAGCTGACCACAAAATACTTATTACAAAGTAATTAGTTAATAGAGTTAAAAAATACATAAATGGGGTGTCAAATAATCAATAGACCTACAGAAATCCCATTAGGAAAGTTCTGAATGGGAGTTAACGGTTGTCAATCTAATCCTGAAGCTGTGAACATCAAATGTCTGACAAATTTGGTTCAGAATTAATAATTCATTAATGCATAAATTTGCCTTGACTCAAGAAAAAAATGTTTTTTGGGGGATGAAGATTTGAAGAAATGAAAGAGGTTCAAAAACTGAAACCACCTAAGAAAAGGTTTAGAGTAGTTTACAATTATAGAGTCCCATTACCTGAATATACACTTTACCTTCTTGATACTGTAGCAATGTGGAGTTCAATGCGAGGCGTCACCATGCATTCATTTGTTTAACAGTATGTAAGAGACTTCTAAATCTAATTTTTTTATTGAAGTACTATTGGAAAATTCCCAGTGGTTTTCTCTCAAATCTTAGATAATGTACAGTACAGTAGTATGGTGCTACACATGCAGGTAGCCTTTTAACAATGATCTTTGAAACTAAATATGAAGACTGGTTTTGTGGGAGGTATACATGTGTCCTTCAATAATAATTACCAATTTTCTAGCAAAAACTACTTGCTAAAAACAATCTGATTGCTATTTATAATTTGAAAGATAGAAAGATAGAACAAACCTTTACAAAGTCTACATATTGCAGAAATTATATTGTAATCTATTACAGTAAGTACAAAATATATTTTTTTCAGAACAAAATTATATGAATTGAAAATTTAACTAATAGACATATTTAAGAATGTTGACCTGTTGATGCAGTTCACTGCACAATAGCCCGAATATTATTACCAGAATCTAGCTGTTCTTACCAGATTTCTTTGTCCAATATGAGAAGTTCAGTGCCTGATAAACTTCTTTGGGGTTTATTTCAGTAAAGTCTTTTCATTTGAATCTTGAAATTTTTCACTTGAATTTCTTTTGTTTCCTTAAATGTTAAGTTAATATGTTAAATGTGTTGTTTCTTTCTTTTGTTAATTACTTGTTGCTCGAATTTAATGACAAGAATAGAGACAACAAACATAGGTTTCATTTTGATTTGTTCATTCCAATTTTCATATAGAAAAGCTTTTCTGGTATTTTGGTGATACAAGTTTCATTTTTAACATCTACAGCCACTTGAATTTCCTGTAGTTTTTATGTCTGACTTGTATCTGAGCTCATAAACAGTGCCTTCTTCAAAGGGCTGTATTTTAAATGGAGATGGATATAAGCTGAAAATAGCTAGAGGACTAATGGTGCAAATGTATTGAAATATCATGCCTCAGACCCAAACATAAATCTGTGTCTTCTCTGACAAGGTTGACAGTTTTCATTCAGGTCACAGTGAATTATCAAAAAAGGAGGCCAGAAGACATTTAACAATTTTAAATATCTTTGTCGAGTTTCAGAAAGATGTGTAGTTCTTTCCTCCTAAAAGGGAGGGGGGGGGGGGGGTGTTCAACTGTTTGCTTGCTCTTATTGGCTGGATGACAGTGGAGGAGCTGTGTACCCACGGATACAATGTCCAGTATTGAATAGCCAGCTGCTGTGGTGGGCATTCAACATCACACTCACCTACAGTACAGTACATCAGGCTAAATGCAGGGCTGTGCAACAGAGATTTTCTGGAATGAGCAAAACACGGTGATGCACAAAACTCATTCAGAGCTGAATCTAGGTTATTTCTCGACATTTGTTTGACATCTGTGAACATTGAGGCACTACCTCAGGAGGTAGCAATGAAACTCAAGGCTGAGGATTTGGAGCATAAGCATGATCTGAAGCACAGAGAAAGGCCAGTGAATGAAAGAAAAAAGAGTCCAGTGTATAAAGAGCTGTGGTACAGTATGTAGGGCACAGTACTGCAGGCATCAGGAGCGTCTTGTGATTAATGATAATTTTCATAATCATTTTCACTCTCAGCGGTCGTCAAAACCATACATATTCCAGGTTTACCATCAAAAGCAAATTCTGGGTTTCCTTTTAGCCTCTGTTTTTTCCTGGAGTGATTTAAAACTGGCTTCAATACATGGCATCATCAGTTTAAATTACTTCCAGTCCTCCCAAGGGAAATCATTAGTTTTGCAACCACTTCGTGGATGTCCCATCATAATCTTCTGGGAATACATTACGACAAAATGGGAATTGCTTTTGCCCAGAAACTACCTTTGTTCGAATGTGTTTCTTTCCCTGACAAAAAAGGTAATTTGAATAGATAAAGCAGACATACTGTATAAAAACAACTCTCCCTTTATTACCAGGCAGGTCATTCAAATATTGAAATTTCAGAGATACCTGCTCTGTTATCAAAACAAAATTCACATAAAGACTTCAGTCAAAAGTCATAACACAATTACAACACCATGAAATTGTAAGCAGGGCATTCCTAATTAGTTTACTGCATGTCTTTTTGATAACAAGCCCAAACCTAGTCCTCTCGGCTCCTTCCCATGTGACTCTGCTCCTTCTGTCCTACGATAGGCAATGGCAGGTGTTTTCTCTTTGGGGTGCTCATTGGCCCTTATTGCATTTCAAAGCTTGGTCCTTGGTAAAATGGTCAGCACTTGGACTTCACATCTGGATATGGCTTGAGCTATTCAGTGTCCCCAAGGCAAGTCAAATTCAATGTGTGTCTCTTCCATTATGCCTGTCTCTTCTTTCCCAAGATTAGGGGTGACGTTTTTTCGGAGAACTGGACTGCAGTGCTGTGCAGGCAGTTGCCAGCAGCCACCATCCCAAAAGACCATGATAGGGACACAGAAAAAGCTGGATCAGGGGGCAGGAGGAGGTCTTGGCAAAAGAGATCAAGTTTTGCTGTTCTAAATCCTGCCATCTGTCATACATTTACTTTTTAAAAATATCCAAAGAATAACAGAAGCTTTTATACAGTATATAATAGATTTGGGCATATTGTGTACATGTACATGTACACACTGTACATGTACAGATGCATATATGCTGTATGTGTAATGAAGCACAAAGCAAACAAAACTTTGGTCTTATGTATTTAGACCAAATATTTTAAATATACTGTGAAAACATAAAGGGATATTTTACAAAACCACAGAACATGTGGACAAAAACACAAATTTAAGTATCATTATACATTTTCAGAATGTAATGGGAGACTGTCCAAATTAAGTCATTACTAATTTAGTATCAGAATATCCTTTCTGAACATCCTTATTGACACAATAACAAAACTTGCAGCATTGATGCGTAGATTGGAGCGCCCTCAGGACCTGCTGGTTGAAGTGACCAGCTGGTCCCACAGATGTTCTGTTGGACTCAAGTCAGGGAATGGACCTTAACATGGTTTTCTTGAACACGTGCTACTGTAATCTCTGTGCTTTGTGAATTTATATTGCCCTGTCGGAAATATTGAAACGTTAGGATTTTGCTTATAGGAACAGAAAAACTGTTGGATCAAGCTGAACAGAGAGGCTGGGCATATACTGTACATACTATTATTTACATCTTAAATATGCAAATACTAGATCGCTAAGAAAAATCAGGTGCTACTTCACCAGCTTCCTTCTGTGCCTCTTTATTTGTAACCTTTCCTATATTGGCAACACTTTAAATTAGAAACTAAAAAATGCCATTTATAAATGTAATATACAGTATAAAGTAGAAAGGGACTGATATAAAATCTAATATGGGTGACTTTTCTCCACAAAACAATAGTAATTTGGGTCATGGATAATCCCTATCATGTTTTAGCATGATATTTTACTCCTTTGACATCATTCAGTTTCTAAAAGACCCAAAAGCTGGACAATTGTAAAATCCATGTTACTGTTGATTACAGCAATTTGGATAGTTAATCAGAGGTAGAGATGAATTACTTAAGGGGAGACAGACCTGTCAAAATCCTCACTCTGTTGTGAAGTATAAGTGGTGAGAGAGCTTATTTCTAAAAGCAACTATAGTCATGTCTTATATGGACATCATTACCAAAGTTAAAGTCTGGGGATTCTCTCTAAAGAGATTTTCTATTTTGTAATACAAAGTATTAAAAAGCTGATTGATTGCCATAATTAGGTTTACTCTTATGCATGCTTTCTCAAGTTGTACACTGCAGAGCACCAGACCTAAAATGAATTGAATGAATTATAAAGAGATTCTCTTAAATACTTTGGCATGTAGCTCCAAGCTGTACTCTATTACCACTTCAGTAAGGAAAAACTGTTAAGTGTAGAATCACATTTGCCATGCCTTCAAGTGATGGAAAACACTGTTAGCCCAACAACCCTGTTGCAGAGACCATGAGCAGCCAATACATTGCTGTTTCTAATGAGAATCAATTGCTGAGCTAGTTATTTGTAGAATGATGTCCTGTGAAGCAATGTTAGAGTCAGGTTTTCAAGGTCACTTAACATTGCTGTTTGAGCTGCATTTCCCCCCTGTGCTTTCTAATGCCATTCGTTGTTGCTTCCAACTAGATCAATTTGTATTCAAGTACATTTGAATGGCTTCTTATCAAGACAGCTTTGAAAAGGTAGACAGCCCAATCTCTTTATCCTGCCTGTCACAAAAAAAAACAAAAGAAGAAAGAAAAAAACACCTATCTTTGGAGGTAAAATTGGTACATTCTTGTTTATTTTGAAAGCCATGAAATAAAGCAGTCGTAATCTAAAGATAATAATTCAGAATGAATGTATGTTAAAATTTAAAAAGAGAAAATGGAATTTGTACTGGTTGCAAAATATAATACCAGTGGCAACAGACTTCACTCTGTGGTTGGCTATAACTAACATCTTTGCTCTCTTAGAACCAGGACTAAGTGAGTGTTGGAATGTTGACTTACAGTATCTTGATCTGATGATTGAGACTGTACAAACATGTTTCTGCCTTCTGTAGCTCATCAGAAATGAAATGATGCATACATTGCCACGTAGCTGACTCCCTGTTAGCACTAGAATGGCCACAGGGCCACTGAACAGCTCCAGCTCCAGAAATGCTCAAAGCTGATGTAACTTTAAGAGCCATAGGCATAAAGTGAGGAAACAGCTGACAAGCAAAGAAGCTATTTATATCACTTCAGATTATTTTTATTGGCAATGGAATATGGCAAAGAAAAGAAGCAAATTGCATACATAGAATAATAAAAAAGCAAGAAATAGGAGCAGGAGTCTTGTACGGTATATTTATTTTAAAAAGCATGCATTTTAAAAATGTTGATTTGTTTATTTTTTATTTTGTCTCTAATGTTTTCAGTTTGATGAGTTTTTACTGTAGAGTAAGGTTTTCATCAGCTTTTTCCAGCTATTTATGCAAAAAAGAAAGTACTATTATCTGTCGCAAATTCCTGTTC